>NW_021604660.1:2497694-2521435 GCF_004785775.1 Grammomys surdaster
AGAGAGAGAGAGAGAGAGAGAGAGAGAGAGAGAGAGAGAGAGATTGAGATTGAACATAAAGATGAGCTTGTAAGGTGAATGTGAATATGTGAAGGATTGGGAGAAAAGTTGAGCAGTGTATTGTATGGAATTCTCAAATATAAGTTTAAAAAAATAAAAATATTACTTTCAGTCTCCAGTAAACAAATCAGACAAGGAACACAATGTTAATGTTTTGTAATTGCTGCTGAATAGCTTAAGATTGGAACGGCATACAACTAATCAGGTAGCCATTATGGTACATCTGTAATTATCACTTTGACAAAGATTGGATAGCTTTCAAAAATAAGTATCATACTTTCTTTTCTGGTCATGTGTCACAAATATACTTTTCGCAAGGCTAAAAGAACACATTTAAATATTCATGAAACTGTTTTATGAGTTATGAGAGAATAAGTCTTGCTCTGATGCTCATCAGAATAAAGTAGCAAGATGGAGATGTGACAATAAAAGCACTAATATGTTGGGTAGATGAAATAGACAAACCGGTAGTGAGCTATCTGTAAAATACAACTTACAAAGGGTTAAAAAATAAGACAGTATGTTCAACCTGCTATTAAGTCAGGTAGAAAAATATTTTATTTCATCTTTCATAATCTTGCAGCATTGGATTTCTGCTTTAAACATTTTATCATATGGAAATAAAAATAACTGAAAGAAAAAATAGTATTCAGTTAAGAAAGAAATATGCATCACTCTTCTCTTTCAAATTCATCATGCTTATTTCTGGACATGGTTAAGCAGGAGCCAAGTTTACACTTCCTTAAGGGATATATATCTGTGTTTTAATACTTAATCGTGCTAAATCTAAAACTATAGCATAAAGCTGACTTGGGGGATTTAATAATGAACTCTTTTAGTTTTCTCATAAGTTTTCTTGGAAGATAAAATGAAGACAACCATCTTAAAAATAAAAATTTTCCAAACATTGTTATAAATTCAAAGCAGGAAGTAATTAAAAATCTATCACCTAAATACTTTACTTATTCTAAGGAACACTGTAAGAGCACATGGTGGTAGATTCTAACTGGGAAATATATAATTATGATTTAATATTTAGGAGCTAGCAAAAGACCTTTTAAATAATTTTTTTGTTTATAATGGGTAGTTTTGAAGGGGTTTATAGAAACACGAAATAAAATTTATCCCCTTATAGTCTAAGATTTAAACTAGTAATGAATCAAGACCTCATATTTCATCAAAGTAACTCTCTTACACTTATTCATTTATTGTCTTTGTCTCTCTCTGTCTCTTTGTCTCTGTCTTTCTCCTTCCCTCTTCTATCTCTTCTCTGTCTCCTTCCTCTCCTCTCTTGGTGCACACACATGCTTCTCTCTCTCTCTCTCTCTCTCTCTCTCTCTCTCTCTCTGTGTGTGTGTTTGTGTGTGTGTGTGCGTGCATCTGTGTGTGTATACAGTCACACCTGAGTTTGCATAACATAAAGTGAGAATACACATTATAGGAGTGAGTTCTCTATGTCTTCCATGTATGTTCCAGAGAGCTAACTCA
Organism: Grammomys surdaster; assembly: GCF_004785775.1. Classification (NCBI taxonomy): domain Eukaryota; kingdom Metazoa; phylum Chordata; class Mammalia; order Rodentia; family Muridae; genus Grammomys; species Grammomys surdaster. Next base: position 2,499,243 of record NW_021604660.1, read on the forward strand.
GGCATGGTAACAAGTGTTCTTACCTGCTCAGCTACCTCTCCAGACCAAAGAAGAAACATTGTTAAAAATACAAGATAAATATTCAGTGTCCTAAAATACAAAGCTAAGGAGGTCAAGTAGATGAATCAGATACAAAACTATCGTTTGGTGCAAATGTCACATACAGTAATAGTTACTTAAAATTGCTCTTATGATACTCATTTCTAGATGGTTGTTGGGGCTGCAAAGGTCAATAGAATTTAGATCAAGAAAGATGCTGGTGCTTTATTCATTATAAACATACTGATGTAGGTGACATTTTAAAAATACTTTTTATATAGGCATTTAATAATTTCTTACAGTTCAATAATTGCCCATTTCCTTGCGGTCGATAGAATTTACATATGAACATGAAATATTGATTAAGGAGGTTCTCTTTATAAAAAGATTGTCACTTTTTTTTCTAAGCATTTCTGCATGAGAAGTCACCTGGTTACAGATAATCATTATTTAACTGACCATAAACTCTAAAATACATTAGTTGATGGCTATGTTGGCTCATATTTCTGATCATCTAGCTTCTCAAAACTTTAGTTTACATACAGGATTTTCATACATATTTTATTTTAGTTGCTTCTTCCTCCTTCCCCTCCAACTAGCTCATCTCTCCACACCAACCACCCACCATGTGGACCTCAGCCTTCTTTCTTCTACTTGGACCTATTGTCCTCTCCGCTTCATCCTTAAAGCCTAAATTCCTTTACAGAATCCTAGATTCCTTTCTAGTTGACTGAATGTCCACCTGCATATACTTTAGCAGTTAGAATACGCACATGAAAGAGAAGATAATATGTTTATCTAAGTCTGGGTTACCTTCTAATTCCCTGGAAATTTTGAAATTTTATTTCTCATTATGATTGAATGATATTCTACACATTTTATTAACCATTCATTGTTGATGAACATGTAGAACTGTTAATTTACTGGCTATTTTGAGAAGAAAAAGCAGCAAAAACATGGATGTGCATGTATCTTGGTTCCAGGGTATAAAATTATTTATATATATATTCCACGGTATCTACATATATGTCAACATATATGTAAATGTATATGTGAAAACTATTTACATACATGCCAGCTTAGCTGGGCCATATGATGGTTCTCTTTTGTTTTGTACTATGTAATGTTTTCTGATTCTGTCAGTCATCAATACAATATCCTTCATGTGAACTTGAAGAAGATTTTTGCCTTCCTATTATTCAGCTTTTCCCATTTTCTTTCTCTTTACCAAAATGAGGGTTGTTTATAAAATTGTCTATTACCTCACAACTTTCATAATTAATTCCTGTATTAGCTACCTTTAGAAGACTTCAATGAAGAAAGGTTCACTGATGAATGTTGAGTTTGAATACAATTTTTGTGCATCTATGGTTTCATGCATCTCCACTATGCATTTGACATGAATAAACTTGCTCCTTGTTGAGAGAAGTTAAATCATTTTTTCACCAAGAAATCATTAGCTGCCCCATAGTTCTTTGTTTAGGGATGCATTCTGCCAAACTTTCCCCTTCCATTCTAGATGTCCACAGATATTTTCAGTGTTCTGGTCTTGTTATTGCAGTCATTTCTAGAACAGACTGTTTCACAGTAGATATTTTGGCTTTATGCCTTTTTTCTTCCATCCCATCTTCAAAGATATTCCTTTAGCCATGATGTAGAGGTTGTGATACTATGATGCAAATACATGAAGTAGGGATAGGCTCACCAGAGTCTGCTGATTTCTACATATTATCCAGTTGTGTTCTTTTGTGGTTGTCTCTATTTGACATAAAGAGGAGCTGCTTTGATGAGGGTGTGTCCCTCCTTTGGCATCTTACATAATGTTCTTTGGAACTATGCCATTTATAAAAGTTGCATTTTATTATAACTAACTTTTAATGTTGAATAAGCCCAAAGTTTTATACATTCTAACTAGCACACCACTCCTTAGCTGTGTCCTCAGACAGAAATGTAAAATAAATCTTTATATATTTTTCTTTCTGTCCAGTGTCTTTTGGTGTACATCAAATGGAGGGTTGCTCACTACATATTTCAAACTGGATTTAAAATTTGTGTAGCCCATTTTCCCCTTGAAGTTGACATTCCCCTTCCATTCTTGCCTCAGGAGTGATAGAACTATAGCTGAACCCCTCATATCCTGCTTGTTATCATTTGTAAGTAATTCACTGTAGATTTCATGACAAGATAGACATCAGCCTATATTGGTTGGATATGATTGATATTTATCATGTCTGCTCTTTGCTCCACTCTACTATGAGTTATTTTTCTCTTCTTTTCCAATATCCAACTCCTTTAGTCTTCCTTTCTTCTGCCATTATCTTATGAAATAAAGATTTATCATTTTCTCTCTCCCTTGATATTAGGTTCAAACATGTTTTGATATATTAGCGACAATGCTGAAACCACAGAAGTTCAATAGCGTTTGCAATGTTCTGTCTCTTTAGTTGTGTCATTTGAAATATATTTTAAAAGTAGGCATATGTGTTCACAAAACTCTTCGTTATTTATTGGGGTTTATTTTCTATTTCATTGTCATCTAGTCACAATCTTAAAAATAACACCAACACCTCTTCTACTTTTCAAATACTTATTTCTTTATCAAATTCATGAATTTTTCTTGGGATAATCCTCCCCTCCCCTCCCCCCCCCACCCGCCCCCCCTCCCTCCCTCCCTCCCTCCCTCCCTCCCTCCCACCTACCTCCCCCCCCCTCTCTCTCTCTCTGGAAAAACCCACATCAACCAAATACCAAGAGAAACAACAAAAACAAAATACTTTCCATTGTTTGCTCTAGTGCTAATTGACAAGCAATGAACTCTATCCATCTCCATTTTTATTTGAAGTAACTTTATTTGCTTTACTTTAGAAAGATGTTATCAATTGTTTTATACTTCTAACTTGAAAAAATATTTTTATAGGAACTTTGTACATTCTATGCAACAAGATTTTGCTTTTATCTTTTATTCAAACACCAGATGACAATGCTATTGTTCCACTTTGAAAATAATGTGTCATTGTTCTTTGGACATGTTTCTCTTTGTCTTTTGTTTTTAGGAGTTTTGCTTTCATGTTCAATGTAAAATTTCTTTTTAGTTATCCTAGCAAAGACTTTTAAAAAGTTCTAAATTTATGCTTCTCATTAGTTAAAAAAAAATGTGACACTTATTCTTCAAATGTCACTTTCTGTTACAAATATCATATACATTTTTCTGTGATTTCTTAGTTTCATTACTCTGTCCTGCTATGATATTTTGCCTTTCTGGTTTAGTTTGAATGTTTTAAATTTATTTTTTGACTTTTTATTACTCATACATAATGTATTATGATCAAACTACCATCCCCATTACCAGTGCTCACATACCATTTGATTCCTTTCTTCTTGTCCTCCCACTTTCTTGTCTTTCTGCTCTTTTTGTGATAGACTTCTGCAGATTGTCACAGGTGCTGTATGATCATGAGTGCAACAGGCATGTCATATACTGAAGACAGCATTTTGTAGGAATTCTCTCCACCTTCTAGCTACCAAACCCTTCTTGTGAGATTTCCTCATTTTAATTATTTTATAATATTATCATCATCACTGTGGTGGTGAGTACTTATTCCACTTGTGATTTTGTTTTTGTTGTTACTTATTGTCTCTTAGTCTTATGATTTGCTATACCTGGAATACTCTTTGTTTGTGAACTAATGTATAAAAACACACGTAAGAACTTAGGTGAATCTCACAATGTTGTCAAAAATTTTTTCTCTTTTGACTGGGAGGCTGTTGGAGAAAGATTTTGTAGACTCATTGGGCATCTGAGATGAGTTGAGATTGTACTTCAGCATGACAATACTCATTTTATGTCCACTCACAGGGGTAACTCTCCATGCTTCTAAACAAAAGTCCAAGGGAGATTTCTACCAGGATTGTTGCTGCTCATATTGCTTTATGTGCAGTTTTGCATGGAAATAGCATATAAAGTCAACTCAATATTCATCAATATTCACTAATTATTAGGCTGATGCTATATGTAGCACAAAGTTAGGCAAATACCTAAAGAATCAAATCTTTGTAGAAAATAACATCAATGCATCTATCCGTGCATTCTCTTTGGAATCATTCCCCCATAGTCTTAGACACTTTTAGTTAAATTTTTGAAATTCAATAAGAAACCACAAATAATTTTTGTTGTAATGAACCCTTTACAATATTGGGTATTTTAAATACTTTTTGAAATTTAATATGTGCATTATGGTATTAATTTATAAATTTGCATCCATTTATATTTTATATATTTTAAATATTATAATATCTATACAAGTATTGTGGCCTTTCAAAAATTAAGGTTTATGGGATTAAAGAGAAGGGTATAGTTAGGAGACCTGGCTGTTCTTCAACAGGTGTCAGGTTCTATTTGTAGCACCAACATGGTATCTCACAACTATATGTAACTCTAAGTTCAGGTGATCTAAATCTCTATTATGGGTTCTGAAGGCAGTAGACACTTTTTTGATAAACAGACATACATGTATGTCAACATTCATACACATAAAACAAAATAAATAAATCTTGAAAAAATTAAGTTGTATATTTTCTTATCTTTGGTGTCACAATGGTTCCTTTCTGCATGGAAGTCCTTTGCCAGATATATGATTATACAATATGTTTTTTTTAACTTGTCCTTTCAATTTGTTAAGTGCCTCTTGAAGGACTGAAGTTTGTCACCAATATCTATTCTGTTTATTAAAAAATAATTGCCCATACTGTTAGGAAATTATTAAAGGATTTTTAATGACATTTATTCATTCTTCATAATATCTTTTGTGAATGATATCCATTAACCACAAACCCAAATTGTTACAAATGTCCTTAGTTTTGGAAGCATTTTACATATTGCCTGGGAAATTGACTCAATGAATATGGCTGTTTAAATACCAAATGTGGCCCATAAGCTCATACACTTGAACACTTGGTCCTCAGTTAGACATTTTCTTAGTGTTTTATTGCTGTGTAAAAACACCATGAACAGGCAACTCATATAGGAAAGCACTTAATTGGGGCTTACAGTTTCAGAAATTTAGTTCATTGCCATCATAGCAAGGATTATGGCAGCAAAAAGGCAAACATGATGCAGGAGAAGTAACTCAGAATTCTACACTCAGATATACAAACAAGAGAAAAGGAGAGCAATTTGGCATGGCTTGGGCTTTTGAAAACTTCAAAGCCCATTGTCAACGACATACTTCTTCCATCAAGACCAAGCCTTCTCCAACAAGGCTACACCTTACAATCCTTTCAAATAGTGTCATTGCCTGTTAGCAAAGCATTCAAATATATGAGTTTATGGAGAACATTCTTATTTGAACCACCCATTCTACTCCATGGCAAATACATGCCTATAAGCCATATTACAATGCCCATTGTATTTAATGAAAATTCAAAAATCCCCATCATATATCACAATCCTAATATTGTTCAAATGCCCAAATATCATTGTCTCTTGTGAGACTTGTGACAATATCTAAACTATAACCCTTGTAAAACAAAAAAATAAAGGGATTATATACTTCCAACATATAATGGCACGGGCTATGGATTACCATTCCAAAAGTGGGGAAAGGAAGCACAATGAGTAAAAATTAGACTAAAGCAAGACCAAACATAGAAGGGCAAACTCCAAATTCTGCATCTCCATGTCCAATTTGAAGCAGTCTTCAGAACTCCAAGTCCTTTAGCTTTGTTGACTGTAACACACTTCTCTCTCTTGAGCTCTTTCCATACCTGGTAATCCATTCTTTATGGCATGTATTACATGACTTTGATATCTCCAATATTTTTAAGTCTCCTCCACAATTCAGGCTTCACCTTCACAACTTCATGCAATAACCTCTCTAGGCTTCCATGCAGTGAAAGCCTGGCCAAATGCCTGACTTCAGCAGCTTTCTTTAACCATGGAAGGAAATTCCATGACTCCTTTGTTGTATTCTTGATTCAAAAGGCATAACAATGTGGGCTAAGCTGCCAGGTTCTACTTGGAGTGACTGAACCTTTGTCCCCTTGTTCAATACATTTCATTGACTTTCTAGTTTTGATAGTTTCCTTTACAGTTTAAGCTTTTCATTAATTTTGATTTCATAAATTCAAAGTTTAGTTCGTTGGTTTTGCCATGAGGAAATCTTTAATTCCCTATTAGTATCAAACCTGTCATGCTTTTTTCTGCTTGAACACAATATTTCCTTGTTCTCTTGTTCTATTCAGACTGTACATTTTTTATTGTTTCTTGTTCAGCTTGATCTTCTTCATTATAGATCTGCATAAGAATAACTGTTTTAACTACTCACTACATTCAATACTAAGTTGTCTTGAAATCTCCTCTGCCAAAATCATTAATCCAAAACTCTTTAATTCAGCCTCAGGCAAATATTTTGCCTTTCATTTATAAGAGTTGCCATGGCCAAGGTGTATTTTCATAGCAATAAAACACTGAGACAGAACTTGGTACAAAGACTATAACAAGGCTTACCATGCTGATAGTTGGCAAAATATGGACTTTGGGAATGTGGATTAGGAAAGCAGTTGAACACTTTAGCAAGGCTGAATGAATATATCAGTACTAAGAAATACATGGGTTATGATGCCCAGGCGCAAGAATTTTCAGGGTAGAAGACTGCATTTCAGAGTTAAGAAAACCAAGCATTCAAATATGGCCCCTTTAGGGCCATTCTTTTCAAATTGCCACAACAGTACTATTTTGGTGAACATTGTGCACTACTAGAGAAAGTATGTCATTGTGGATAATCTTTAAGGATTTATAGTCTTTTATACTTCCTTCTCATCTTTCTCTTTCCTCTTTCTGTGTCTACCTGTCTCTCTCTCTCCTTCTTGTGAATGTATATAGTTTGATCAGCCAAATTTCTGCTTTTCTGCTTCTATGTCACACTTTTTTCAATATTATGTACTTTCCATGTAGAACTGCCATCAAAAAATAAACACTTTCTTCTCTAAATTATGTTTTATCATAGCAACAGAAGAATAGCATATATAATGGATCAAAAACTTTTCATTCATATTTGAGCACTTGGGTTCAGCTACCAGAAATCATGTAAAGCCAGACATAGCAGTGTATGGCCTATAACTCAAAATCTTTTGCACTAAACCCAACCCTTGTGGTTATATATATAGTATCTAGAACTCTCAATCATATCATCTGACCTCCAAATGCTCTAGTTCTGTTTCTACAGCCAGGGGCCTTGTCTAGTTGATGATTCTTGAACCTATAATCAATATTATCTATCACAATTTTAATTTCAACTTCTACTACAACAACAGACTGCTTTGATCATACTCATATGAAACCTCTTTGTTGTAAGATAGAATGACTCATTAACTGATTCATATTTTCATTTTCTTTTAACTTTCAGTAGCATTTAAATGATTAATTTTCCCCTTTTCTCTAAGTCACATTTCCTTAGTCTCTGTGGCCTTTCATAGTGGAATCTACTTGTCTTATTGCTGTGAAGGATTATTTTCCAAATTAGTTTATTACTCAGGTGAGGATTGTTTTACACTACATTTTTCAAATGATATTCTAGAGGAATTAATTAGATATCTAAAATTTATGCTTCCAAAAATTATTTTTACAACATTGTTAAATTAGCACCATCTTCTGTTTTAAGGCTGGTAGTCTCTTGATTCACCATCTTAAATTATTTATACTGTTTGTTGAATTTAGCACCAAAATATCATTACTGTTATTTGGATATACATGTGCCAACCCATCAAATAAATATTCAAACATGGAAACTCTTCAATTTGGGTTAATTTAGAATGTTGTCCTGGAGTGCAAAAGCAGAGATTTTGGTATTGATCATTTCAAAGTATAAATGAAAGTCACAAATTTGGCTTTGAACATAAATTATCATTTGATTCAAAAATCAGCATCAATTGTTGAAGGTTTCACTGCTTCAAAAATATTTTTTGCATAATGAGATATTCAAATCAATTTTTTCATAATATAAACAGTATAAAAATTTTATAAAAATGAGTTCCAAATTCAATCACTTTTTGTAATGGGAAAAATTCAAGTGAGTACTTCCACCACTAGCCAATCAAGTATTATAAAATATACTCAGTGTTATATCAAGCTGACAAGTATATGTAATCAAAGTGCTTTCACTCACTAATTGTATATAAGAGCAACCTACTTGGTCCTTGATGATGTAGACAGTGATGAACTTCAGTGAGTTACTAGTAAAATTCTAGCCTATTTAATGTCACAGTTCTTTTACTAAAAGAAAAACTAGTTCTAGTTATATTCCCATTATATACTCATATATATATACAGAGGGTGATAGACAGAAGTATATTCATAATAAAAAGGCAACTTACTCAGTTTCTTTTTTGTCCAGTGTGGAATGGACATAATTTGATTATAGTATAAATGTGTTGACACCATGTTAGTATAAACATGTTGTAGTTAAAAAAATATAACAAATCCACTATAAAATTTCACTGGCCTCTGAAATATTTTTAACTTATACCTAATTAATTGTCACATACATCATGACCTTTCTCAATTTTTAATAGACTTCTTTCTCTTCTTGCTTGCCTATTAATATAAACAATTTTACACATTCACCATAATGGGTTTTTACATATCCAATTCTGTTCAATAGGAAAATTCCTGAAATTATTTTTGTATAAACAATTTTCTAGAAAAAAAATGACTATAAGAATTATAATTCACAGAGAAGATAAAGAGATAACCTGGGTACTTTGTTCAACAAATATTTCTTATTTAAAGACACAAGAAAGGAGTATTAAAGATAAACCACAGGAAATGCACCACTTTTATTAAAGATATAGGAATTGATGTATCTGGTAGATAGACCCATTATGGAATGATAATTACAGAAATGAGAAGTACACTTAAGCTTCTAGAAGCATAGGTCTTTTCATATTGGTCAAACTTTCTTTTTAGACACAATATTAGGTGAATATTTTCTTTATATAGTTAATATATGTCAAAGATAACTTACTGGGATAGAATAATAATGGATACCTGCTATCAGTGGACATTTAATATGCAGGCCAGAAAACAGTTCAGATTGTAATTAAGTATCAAATTGATTTCATCTGTCTTAACTCCAAAGTATATATTGTCTTTTTCAAAGATACTTGTGAGTTTAATATAGTATAATTAAATCTAGGTGTACTCAGATATCTTTACATTGCACTATTAGTTATAAAAGGCACTATGATGCTTGTTTGGAAAACATCAATTTATAAATGATATTGCTTGTTATGACATGTCTAGATTAGACTATTTTGTCATCCATTGTCAAATCTCGTTTTCATAAAGACTATATTCAGAATAAAAAATTGTTTACTATAAATAACTTGCAAAGATGAAAAATGTTTTAGAGGTTACTGCATAGCAGGGAGAAGAACAGCATCTGAAAATTATTAGGCCATAATTATTTATAATTTTGATTATTTGTTTTTGTGAGATAGAACCTTGCTCCATGGCTCAGGGTTGTTTTGAATTTGCTATACAGCCCATACTGGCCTCAAACTTGTTTCATATTTTCCTACTACCACCTTGTAAGAACTGATTATACAGATGCACACTACTATGCATTAATAATATTGATGTTTATACTGAGTGAAGTTAGGAGCAAATTTAAGGGTTTTCTATATATATATATATATGACAATTTGAGCCCTTCTCCCTTTCTTTCAAAAGGAGGGAATTGGGTACAGTTTTGAGTAAAAATTAAGGTGATATTTTTATGTTGTCTATTTTTTAAAAAAATGATAAATATTTGAATAATCTAGGCAATGACACTGAGGTTGTCCAGCAATAGTAAGATTAGGAACACATTTGGTGTTAGTAACAAAAGCCTAAATATAATAATTAATGGACTAGATATAAAGTATGAACAGTAAAAGTTAAGTCTGATTCTATCTTCCAGCTCCATGCTCCATGAAATAAGACTCAACTTAAAATATATTTACAAATACCTTGACCATATATCTAGGCTCTGTTTTGACTAGATCATAACTTAAAATAAGCTATTTATTTGTAATCTATGTTTTTTGCCAAGTAGCTGGTTACCTGTGCTCAAATTACCTGTGTTTAGTCACATCTTCTCAGCTAAACGTCCAGCCACACACTCTCCCAGAATCTTTTCTGACTCCAGAATGTCACTCCTCTTTTCTGTCTAAGCTAGAAGCCAAACATTTATTATTGATACATGCCACATCCATACAGACATATAGATATTCTCACTAAATTGTATCTATACTGTGAGAACAGTATTTAGTGGAGGTTGCAATATATTTTGTTGAGAAACTGGAATGACAGAGTTACTATTATTTGCTGTGCAAAGAATGAGCTCGGAATCAAAAGGTGTGAGAGTATTAATATTATTTCTTGAACGCAAATGTCTCTGAGCTATCTTTAATGATATGTTTAAATAAAAAGACATACATAGTAGATGTAATTTTTTTTGTTGGGTTTGATTTAAGAGTTTAGAAATTAAGAGAGTGTTTAGTGCTGTGAATAGTGATGATTTCACTAAGATTGCATGCTATGAGGAATGTATACACAGTAAGAGAAGAGCAGCTGAGTATTCAAGGAAGTAACAAAGAAACAATATTTTCATTTAGTCAGTGGAATGAAGAAGAGTTGTGATAACCAACTGAAGAACAACTAAAAGGAGGAAAAGATGAATTGCTTAAAAGTATTAATTATTATTTATATAAGATGTGAGCTGAAAATAAAATGTACATGTGGCAAGATTTAGTAACAGCTGATTTTGACAAAAGCAAAGATAAGTAAATGTGATTATAAAATGACTGATTGATTGGTTTGTGTGTATGCTTTCATGGCTGTATACATTATGTTAAATAATCTAATAGGATGTCATCCATGAGGCTATTTTCTCCATCTCAGCACTCATAGTTGCTTGTAGTTCTTTGTGCAGCAGTGGGTCCTGAAATGTCTCCTTTGCATATTAGCATGTCTTTTGACATTATTAAGGTTTGGTTCTTATTTAGGCAGCCATTTTATTAAGGTTTCTTGGGTGTATCTTCCTTGTAATTTATAAGACACAACAGATTTATTGGTCTGATGGCTCTTAAAATCTTTCTGCTTCTATTATGAGATGTTCTCTGAGCCTCAGGTATAGGTCTTGTGTTGTAGATGTAGCCATTGGCACTGAATTGTGCAATATTTGTTGATTTCATTATTGTATCCTGTTAGTTTTTCTGTGATGGTTTCCGTTTACTATAAAAAGTTTCTTTGATGAAGAATGAGAACAATTTTCTGGGAGTATAAGTTTTAGGATGGAATTAGGAATTAAGATGGCCTAATAAAGTGACAGTAATAGGTTCTCTTCTAGGATCTATGACCTCAGTAGTACTGGATAGTTGCCTAGGTTTCTAGTACCAGGCAATGGTTTCCCTGTTCTTCATTACTGCCAAGATATGAGTGCCACTATTGTATCTTCAGAAATATCTTGGTATAATCATATTCAAAAAAAGACATTCATTTGATGTACGACGATATGCTTCATGAGAGGTATTGGATATGGAGAATATGGAAGAAGGGGATAGATGATCGAAGAGAGTGGAATGATATAATTTAATTTTGAAAACCAATAAAAAACTTAAAACATGTTTAAATAGGTTCACAGAGAAGTGAAGACTTGGACATTTTAGGGCGACTTGTCTCTCTCTTACCATGCTAGAAAAGATTCTATAGTAAATGAGAGAATTTCTACTGAGCTTTCATGTTTTCTGTGATTATGACTGCAAACACAGCTTCCCAATGATACAGTTGTTACATTGTCTACTCAATGGGAAATAGATCCTAGGTTTAAAACTCAGAATGTGGGCTCATACTTCTTTCAAGCCTGACTTACAATCTTCAGATTATGGTTACTCAAATTTTTGCCAAAATACTTTTTATTCAACCTGTGTGACATTGCTTCTCTAAGTTGTAAAGGTTTTAGTTGAATATAAATATTCTTTGTGTTGATGACGATCATGAGGAAAAAAATATTTATGGATAGAATATGAAAAAAATCCTTTTGTAATTAATTCAGTGACACTTGAAGTATTTTTACAAAGTATGGTTTGTAGCCATTTCACTCACAGTTTTGATGCCACATATTGTGTTGTTGAAGAAACTAATGAAAGAAACTGCCCTAGATTTATATGCTGAGTGTTCAAACTCTCTTCTTTCTTTTAAAAAGAATATAAATTCATTAACACAACAACAAAAAAACCTGACTACATAAGCATATAGTAAAGCATTGAAGTTTTTTTAACGCAGAAAGACGTTAGAGATCTGTCTTGATGACACTCAGTTCCTTGACATTTTACTCTCTTGTTTTGAATGAGCTATAGCTGATACAGTACTACTGGAATAAAATGCTACAAGCCTCAACATTTCTCCCTAATTTGACTTGAGTACTATTGACACACTTTCCCCCATGTGACTATGAGAGCCAGTCTCAATGTGAATAGCAATATGCCCTTTGTAAGGTAGCAGTGATGCAATATAATACACCCTGCCATAACTAATCAGTGTTTATATCTTCCACTTCACTGATCTTCATCTCTCTTCTACTTTCAGAAAATAACTTGTGTCAATATGATCACACACATGTTATGATGCATTACAGATTAAGTAACTAAATGTATTTGTCTACCAGTTTCAAATGACAAGTTCAATTAAAAATGTTTATTCATACATATCCCAGTTAGTTTGTCTACTTTTAAATTAGATTTTCTTATAAAATCTCATTAGTATAAGCAAATTTATACAGACACTGTATAAAATCAGTATAAACATTTCTGTACCCTTGTATGTTTTGTTTTACTAAACATATGACAGAAAATATTTAATAAATTTAGGATGATTATATAATTTCATATTGGTAAAGAGTCATCCATATCACAAAAGCTGATGAAATATCTTCTGGTATTATTTGACATGTTTAAGAGAAAAAAAATAGATATAACATTATACCATAAAGGCAATTCATAGATAAAACTATTATTCCATATATATTAATGTATCAAAAGAGTGATGAATCTAACTTTTATGCAATTTGTTTCTAAATTAATATTATGTCTCACTGACTGAATAAATGGCACACAAAATGGCCTGTGATTACAAAAGGCAGAGAATTCACACAGATCCCCTTTCACTGGTATCACCTTCGTTTTATTTGTATCTCAGAAAGATGAAATAAAACACTGTAGCATAAATGATCAGACTAAGTTTTCCCTAAATAATGAACACTTAACCCAATGAACTATAATTACCCGCTTTAGTATTCTTTACTTTGTTCTCTTCTACGCTTGCAGCACAGAAGTGCTGATTTCTTTAGCAGCGACTCAGAAACTTGCATCAGTTTCAACCTTTTTTTTTGAATTTAATTAAGACTGTCTTATTGCTCCCTTTTCATCTCCTGCCGAAATGCTTGTCAAATTTTATTCCATCTTTCTTTGTATTCCTATGTAAAATTTACTTTTAGCAAGCTATTTGCCAGAAAGTACAATAAACTTGAAATGATAGCACTAAAATTGAGTTATTTTACTACTTGTTTTTTTATATTCTAGCAACATTGATGAACTATTGTTAACATCCCTAGAGTCAAAGTTCTTCATATTTGAATTCTACTGAATACTTATTTTCCATTTCCTTGAAATTATTTACTGGCAAGGTATAATGTTGAATTCATTATTTGTATACTATAAACCCATATGAAAACTAAAGCATCTTAAATGAAAGGGAAAAGGGGGCAGGGTGATGTCTTAAAACTTAACTTTCACAAACTGTTAGAGTTTGCATGTGGTCCAAGATGGAACAATTAAACAAGGCATACAGTTAAAAGCATTTGAATAGTATGCAAAGTGAATTAGATTTAATGTGACTTTCAAGCCTATGCATGATTTCTCCAAATATTTATGAGTTTTCAAATGAATTAAGTATCTTTAAACTTTTTCATAGCAAACTAAGTTACATATACCTCCTTCTGGCTAGATAGTGAGTGTAGTTATATAGAAACATTCACTGAAAACACTTATGAGCAGAGAACAATTTTATATTTGGTTAAAGCAAGGATATGCTCATCATAGTCAATTCATTTTCTGTTTGTTTGGTCCTTCATGTCTGAAGGGGAAGTTTCAGAACACTACTGGGAAAGAACCAGAAGTAAGTGTCTCTGTCACTTTTGTAAGTGTCTCTGTGTCTCTGATTTGAGAGCAGAATTAAGTGAGCAGGCCAGAGTATAGCTCTATTCACCACCTAAATTATCAAAGTGTGACCCTCACCAAGAGCATCAAAAGCTCTTGTCTTTGTTCATTTTCTTTTCTTTGAATTTTTCTTCCTTACCTCACTGTCTGAGTTGCAAGCCAAAGCACCCCATTTGTGCTTAAATACACTTCAAATGACTTGAGTCTCTCTATGTTCTAAGCTGAATGGCTAATTTTTATGATCATATGCAGGTAGCTCTGAGACTAATAGGTTTGAAATGTAGAGTCCTTAGCTTTCCTTGCTGTAGTATATAGACTATGAACCTTTGGTTAGACATGTGTTGTACAATGCATAAGAAAGATTTGGGTTGCTAGATTCTTACAAGATATTCTTTCAACCCAACCAATAAGAGCAGAAACACAGGTTTAATCTGAACTGCTGTCATTATTGAGTTCTATAGACTGAGTAACAAATAATAAAAATTGGCTTGATCAGTCTATATTTCTGGAAGTTCAAGGACATGTTGCCAGCAAGTTTAATGTCTCTCTATACTCCTGACTTGGTTGGACTGCCCTGTTAGCAATGTTCCTCACATGGTGTCTAACTTCTAAGAACAGAAGTCCTATATGATAGAATACTGACACTGGCCTGGCATCTGTTTAATTACTGCATTCTTCATAGCAGCCATACTGAGTTGGAGAAGTATGACTTTAAGAAAATAATTAGGGAGTGGAATGAACATTCAGGGTAGAACATGTTGGGATCTGTGAGAGGGGAAACGAAAGCATTATGAGATGTTTTCCAAGTCCCACTGTGCCTTCATAAATAAAGCTGAGATTCATCATTTTCAGCTCATGTTCTGTTGAATAAAGATGAGAACAGGCTACAGGGAAACAAAAGGAACAAATGTGAAGAAAAAACACACCCCATTAATTAGACTATCATGTCTTAAGACTAAATATACATCAAAAAAGAAAATCGGAACCTGATGTTTTTAAATGAAGTAATCTTGCTGAGTTACAGGAATACATCTTAATACAAGACTTTTTTCCTAGCAATTTCCAATCTACTTCCATATTGAACTGCAAATTGCTGCTTATTCTTTCCTCAGGCTGCTCAAAGTTTGAATTTTTGTCATAGCTGCCAAAGTCTGAACAGAGCAAATCAGCACGATCAGTTTACCATGTGCACATGAGTAGGAATTAATCCTAATGAGACATGATGCTGAAGGAGGGTACCAGAGTGGATAAGGCGGTGGCTTAGGAGTACTTGCCTGGCAAGGGACCTTCCTGTTGAGTTGCTTATAAAGGGGGATTTTGAAAAGTCAAATATAGCTCAGGATATACAAGATGAGCACAGAAGCTCCTTGACATTTCCTGACAGAAGATTGCACTTAATCCAATTGATAACAGTTCAGCACTGATGGGATTAAAGGGAGACCCTAACAATGAGTATGCAACACAGTTGTAAGAAAGAGTCAAGGGCTGTATAAGGAGGTTTCGAAAGCTAATTGTGGGAAACTGAGGAGTGCTTCAAGGCTGATAAGAATAAATGGAGAGGGTAAAGATATGTGAGACAAAATCAAAAAAGGAAAAGAAAAAACAAAACAAAAACACAAACAAAACCAAAAACTTTGAAATATATGAGACTGCTAAAAGTGAAATGATTAAGGGAAATGAAATTTAGAAATGAAGTTGTCATATGAAGGCAGAGCAAATGCTGGCATTAGCCAGCACTTCATAGAATGGGTGGCATCTTTACAAGCAAATTGTACTAGAAAAGGAAGTTTCATTTCAGACTTACAGCTCAGAAACTATGTGATGTATTTATAACATAAATTAGCTTTTAGGAACTAGAAAAGTTTTATTTATTTCACTTAATAATCACCAGTGTGTCATTTTGGGTTCACTTCATAGAATCATTCAAGAAAATATTCTAATATACTACATATAAAACTTTGTATTGTCAACTATCAGAAAAATTGAATCAAACACAGCAGATCATATAAATCAAGATAGGAATTATTCTTTATATACATGCTATTGCATTTTTTATAACAGCATAAAACAAATTTTCTATGCCATTCTCTTGAACCCTTTCTTATGGCAGAGGTTTAATCAGGTGGTTTGCCTGAAATAGTTGGAAGAAAAGTTATTAGAACATTTAGGAGTAACAATAATACTAAACGTAGAGCTCATTCAGAATACTCCATTATCTCAGGCACTGAGTATAGAGGAATATCAAGAACATGATTTGGCCTGCAATAAGCCAATGTGTGTACCCCGTCTACCTGCTCTGACCCCTATCCATTTGGTATTTTTCAGTTCAGACATAAATGCATGATGTAGGTCTGACTAATGAGACCTGTAAGAAAGAGTGCTCTAGTAAAATCTAAGATCATGTCTCCTTTTCTTAAAGAAATTGTCTGACTCTGGGCTGATGGATGTGCATGCTATTATACTTTGAAATGGAAAGCACTTTTCTAGCCCACCTGAGACATTAATGACACAGTGGTTACAATAAATTCAATAGGTTGCTCCTGAAAATGCATGAGATTCAAAGAAACTCCTCAGTAAAGGCATTACAAGTGATGGCCGAGTCTTTGGTGTAGGTCACAAAGGTCAAGCTCTCCATCACAGACAACAGCACTTCTGCCTGTGTTCCTTTGATCCTTTCAGCAACTTACATTTCAACTTCCTTGAACTTCCAAGAATCGGGTGAATGAAAGGGAAATGTATAGATTAATAAAGAGACCGTTACTTCTTCTGTGAGTTATGAGAAAAAGAAGAAAGGGTAGACTTTTTAATCTCTGTGTTATGCTAGCAGAGCTTGCATTCAAGAGCTCTAACAAGATAGAAGCTGCAGCACAAAGCAATACCCTGTAGGAATCAGTAAAGTTATTAAGATGGGCCTGAGAATGTCATGCTGTCTAGATTGGTAATTCAGAATGCAAAATTTGTCAGGTTAAATCCCCTGAAAAAAGAAACAAAAAGAAGATCTTATTAATATGCTAACAAACCCTCAAAATATAAAAAGCAGTGTATACCTGTGATCAGCAACAGATCCCACTTATATGAAAAAGGGTTGGATGGAAAACAGAAAGGAAAGAGCAAAGCAAAGATTCTATTCAAATAAGTCACTATTAACCAAAAACAAAAGGTGTATCAGAGGTGGGGTTGCTATTTTTAGAGTTGCTCAATGTGTAATAAACTCAAGATATAGATCATTAAAAATCTAATACTCATATTCAGCTCAGGTTAAATGATGCTCAGAAACATTTTCATGCAACTAATGTATTAGTAACCTGATTAATAAATGGGCTACAAATGGTATCTCGCCACTGAGGATGCACAGAAAGGGATAGAACATTTGATACTTTTTACTTTAATACATTTAGCTTGTGTATTTTGTTCAAGAACATATAAAAACCATGATTATTATCCTTCTGAATGTGCCCAGAGACGGCTGTCTATTTCTTTTGAAGGAAAGTACTCTAAGAGGTACTACATTATGGACTAAACATTTTTAACTGATCTTAGGGAAATTTGAAAAGTTGCATGGTTAGTAATGGGAGTCTTTTGATTCTATTTTAAGCACTAAAATCTGAAAGCTAAAATAAAACTGAGACTAAATTTAAAAAATATATATATTTTTGTGCTTTGACTAGAAGTTGCCAAGATATTTTTCAGATTGTCTTCTTTTCTTTTTCGAGAATATACTTTTAAAGCTCTTTTTAATCTTTAATACAAAACAAAAGATTGTCAAATCATTAAAATAAGAGTATTAAATGATACTTCAAACAAAAGGACAACCCAATCCTCTCACATAAATGGTAAATAAACAAAGTATAAAATGTTAAAGTCTATTAAAATTCTAAGTTCAGTTACAGAAGTAGTTGACATTACATGCTTATAAGCTGCTTAGAAGTCCTCTCTTGGGAAATAGAGATTTTTTTTTAAAAAAAATAATTGTTTTATAAAATGACCAATGTTTTTTATCTCTAAGGTTGTAAAACAAGGTTGTCAGTAAATCTAGTGAAAATATTACCTCATGGTTGGAGCTGCCTGATGTATCAGAATGGTCAACAAAGCTTTGCCAAGGCACCAACCAAGCTTTGCTAAGACACACCTACTAGGAGCTATATAGCATCTCAAAAGTTTAGAAAATGCACAGGGACTTTTGTTACCCCAAGATATAAAGAGAGCATTGCCTTAGCGTCAACATTTGCTAGCACAGCCTGGCTTTGGTTCAGGTTTGAACCTTGATCATCTGCATCCTCCAGCCTTTGAGAACAACTGCAGAGATGATCTCATGCAGCTTGAATGGAAAGAACCCAAGAACAAAAAGTCCAGGTGTGCAAGTGTGGACATTCTTAGCTTTTATTGGAAATCTAATGAACTAATAAACTACTAAACGAGGGTCATAACATTTTCTTTATACATTAGTACACAAGATTTTACAGTCCAGTGTTTGGGGCACAAGTTTTCAAAAAGTCATGACAATTGTATTCTTTTAATCCACTGTGAGTCTGCTATTTGGGAATCTTATCAAAATGAAAAGTTAGTTTTCCCTCCAATTAATATATTTTTATGCATAAATACACACACACACACACACACACTCCACTTATATGTATGTTGAGAGGCTAAAAGAGGATTTCCTAGAGCAGAAGTTATAAGCAATTGTGAGCCACCTAACACGGGTTCTGAGAACAAAACTTTGGCAAGTAGCAAGAATATTTAACCACTGAGCCTCCTTTCCCATCAGTTTGCCCACCCAATACACACATGTTTTTTTCTCTTCTAGTTCTTTGGCATAGTTTAACAATAGTAGAACTCTAAAAAATATCAAATTAATGCTTTATAGAAAATAAGGCCCAAATTAAGTAAAGAAAATGATAAATGAGAAGGAAACCTCCTGGATTCTTGTTGATGCTCAGCGATACTAAATCAAATAATTTTCCAAGTACCCTAGTTCTGGATTGTTGAGTCAGAAATAAATGTCCTCACAATTTCAGGCAGGCTGAGGAGGATCATTATTTGGGTATCATCATAACTGAAGTAAGATGACATTGAAATCAGAGGTAGGTAGATGTTAAGACACACTAAGGATCAAGGTTTTATAGGTTTCTCTCTAGAAATACACACTCAAAACACCAAAGAGTTGGTGAGGAGACAACATATTATTTCCAGATTCTTCTCTATTAGACGTAATTTTCTACTCTGTTGTCAGGTCAATCACTAATTTAATCAAGGAACACATACCTGTCCAGAGAATGAATTATTATTCCCTATTGAGCATGGAAGGAATAGTTACAGATTTTTGATGCTCAACTCTTCTTTCCATTGTAAATTTTTCAGGTGTTTTTTCATTCTCCCAAAGTAAAATCCAATCTCTCCCCTAGAGAAAATCTACAATAAAGCTCCTAAGCATCTGAACTACCCTGTTCTTGTTTTCCTTGTATCCCTATCTTTAGATCCGTTAAAAATTGGAAAACCTCACTCATTGTTCACAAGTTGGAGAAGAGAACTCAAACAAATGAACAGCATGGACATGCCCTCCATCATGATAAGATAGTTTGACCAATTGATGGGAAAATCAATAAATGTGTACCACTGCTCTCTTTCATTCATTACTTCCCTGCAGCATCTATACTAATCCAATTAGGAAAGAAAGCAAGAAAATAAATGGTACCACTGAGCTGTATAATGCATAGTAAGTGCATTAAGAAGCATTATTATAAATATTTAAAATAGTCAAGGCTTTCAGTACAGTTTCCTGAGGTTCTAACAATGATGCAATTTTATTCTCTAGTGTCACTTAATGAAAACTAGAAGATGAGCTTTTCAATTCAAAATTTGAAAGGATAATCAAATGATAATTTTCCTACTGAATTGAGTGAAACTAAAGAAGAGAAAAGAAACATCTGCTAGATAAAAGATAATCCTGTCATTCCAACTTCAGCACATCCCCATGCTCTAAGGTAAATATTGCGAGTAAGGCATTACAAAGTATTGACTAGCTCTTTTCCTCTCATTTCCACATAAAAGATTATTCTAGATTTATTCAAACGTGAGTTCCAAATTTGCAGGAAATGCAAAATAGGTAATCAAAGTTGGAAAGTTTTCATGACTCAGCTATTGCCATCACATTCTATTTCAAATATGAAAGCTTGAAGTCTGCCTGATTTGGCAGTACAAGTAGGCACAACACCCAACAGAGTTTCAGAAAAACTCATAAATCAATTTAGGAATATATTCACATGTCCGCTTTTCATGGTGTGCCAGACAGGGTGACCAACCCATATGTACACATTATTAATGGCATGCTCATAAACAATTTAATAGTTAAGGTGTTATTAGCAATTCATTGAGAATGAGGATTCTAAGTGATTTTCACCCATGCTTGTCATGCATTTTAGTTGTTAGTGTTAGAATTCAAACTGGGATTTCTAAATGTTCATTTGTCTAAATTCAATAGCTATATTTGTCTACCAATAATAGAGGAAGGACTTCTGAGATAAAAGAAGACAAGCTCCACTGTACAAAAATGTTTGAGGACATGTCTAGATAGATTTTTACAATAGTGAGAACATCCAACACCAGATTAGTAAAGAAATAGAAAACTTGAGCTAAATTTTGATTCCACTTAATCTAAAAATCTTATATAGAATATTCAACCCTGAAGAGATAAATGGTTTTTGTTCTCAAGTGATGCATGAGATCCTGTCAAGAATAGACCACATGTTTGGATACAAAACAGATCTAGATAAAACTTAAAAGATTGAAATTTACATAACAAATATTTTCTTGGCTTAATAGAATGATGATACAGATTAATGTAAAAAGAAAAACTTGAAAATTCTCAAAGACATAGAAGTTAACATATTGATAAACAATGAATAATTTACAGCAGAAATCAAAAGGGAAATTAAAAAAAAAAGAATGAAAACAAGCCACAACAGCAAACATCATAGGAGGCAGTGAAGGAAGTACTCCAGGGAAATTTACAGCTGTAGATGCCTATATTAAAAATGAATGCTTAAATGAATAAATTAATTGTACATTTTAAAGAACCAGCTAACAACAACTGAACAAAACCAGGAGACAGTGGAGGGGAGACAATAATTAGAACAAAAACAAACAAAGTCAACAATAGGGTTGTAAACAGTGATCCCTCAATACACAAACTTAAAAATGTGTGTGTTTAAACCCAAGGGAAAGGGTGGAGTTTTCTAACTGAAGCAAGGCTAGTGGAGCTAAGCTGAGTGAATTAACAGGAAAGATCTCATCCACAGGAACTTGGTGTTGAACTTCAGTAAGGAACAAAATGCAAGTGTTAAAATCAAGTTTCAGTAAACACTGATTTTAAATGTGATGTGATTTCCTGTTGTTGGTTTAAACCCACAGGCAAGAAAACAGTAACATAAAAATTGTAAACCTTGAAAATACAAAAGTCACGTTAACAAATAATAGTGTGATAATGGGAGTGGGAGTGAGGATAGTTAGAAAAATGGATATACTTTCATTTTAGAAGAGAATAGCAAGAAAATTGTCTAATACTAAAGAAAGGAAAAATTGAATATGTCAATATTGCTTTAGTACATATAGAATACTGTAAAAATAAATGCCACAAATAGCCTGTAAGGCAGTCTTAATGAGAATGGTTCCTAATGTCTAATATATTTAGATACCTGATCCCCTGTTGATAAAATGAATTCTTCTTGAGAAGAATTAGAAGGTGTGGCCTAGCTGGAGTAGTTGTATCACTGAGAGGTGAGCTTTGAAGTTTCAAATACTGGTGCCATTTCCTCCCAATCTCTGTCTTTGTCTCTGTGTCTGATCGATCTCTCTCTCTCTCTCTCTCTCTCTCTCTCTCTCTCTCTCTCTCTCTCTCTCTG
>NW_021604660.1:2521535-2531616 GCF_004785775.1 Grammomys surdaster
TCTCTCTCTCTCTCTCTCTCTCGCTCTCGCTCTCACTCTCGCTCTCTCTCTTTCTCTCTCTCCCCCTCTCTCTCTCTGTTCTCTCCCTTCCCCCTCTCTCCTTCTCCCTCTCCCTCTCTCTATGCTGCTTCATTGTTGTGCATCAAAAAAACTAATTTTCTTTGAAAAAAATATTACTTAATATCAAAAGAATTATCCGAGCTAGTACTGGAATCCCCTGTGTTAATTGTTCAATTTATACATCATTATAAAGACACTACAGAATCTGCAACAAATTGACTTCAAAAATCACTACATTGAAAAAATTTCTTCATAATGTTCCATGTCTAACATATTCACTCTTTCCTGAATGAATCTATCCAAGGAGAAACACCACATTTTTAAGTGTCTTTTTAGTGTGGCTTTTTATGGCTTCTTTTGAATAATATACATATATTTTATCTTTGTTTTATGGTAATAAGTAATAAAAATATAAAGTTTGTACAAAAATCCTATGTACAGAAGTAAAAGAGATCATAGAAATGGCAAAACTTGGTAAGTTAGAACAGTTATTTTCTTTAGAAAATATTTTTAACTTTATGCATTAGTAAAATTTTAAACACCATTTTTTAAACATTTTTGTTTTGACATTGTTTATGAAGATTTCATATCCCTGCCACATAATATGTTCTACTAACTAATTTTAAAGAACTTTTAAAAAGGGTATATTATATGCACTAAATGAAGAACATGTGAATTAAAGAAAAGTTAGGAAACAATAAGCTAAATTAAACACTTTTTTTCATAAGTCACCTTGGCCATTGCATTTTACTCCAACAACAGAAAAACAACTAAGGCATGAGAGTCTATAAACTATGTGTGTATAGAATAGAAGACAATTTATTTAGTATCGATTCTTCAGTGTATTTTATTAAAAAGCAATAATTTAGCAGATGAACAAAAATAAATAGTTTTATAGAATTTGTCACTAAGGAAAGAATGGAAGCTGTCACAAAACCACACTAAATTCTTCCTTAAAGTCATCTGGAAGGACAATCTGTTTGACCTGTAAATGCATTTTCAGTTTACAAGACAGTATACAAGTACTATTAACTGCATATATGTAAGACATGAAGACTTATGAGTCTAATCTGGAAATCTTATACTCTCCCATCTTTAAACTTCTATTAGCAATCTTAGAAACCAGTCTTTTATTATTATTTTATATTGTTTTTGAGATAATGATAAATATGTTATCTTAGCAAATGCAGCAAAAAATATTAAAATTAAACCATAGTTATTGTTATCAGATGGCATGTCATTTACCTTGAAAAAGATAAATTACAGTAGAAAACTCATTTTCTTAAAACATATTAAATGTACTAAAATAGATCAAATGCAAGAGTAGTCACTTTTTGTTCATCCACAACAATGTAAACAACAAAGAAATTTCAACCAACATATGAAATTATATAAAAATACAGAGTAAGGATGTTGCGAAAGATTTAGCAAGTGCCTACATGTGTGACTTCCTCTTAGACATTCTTCTACTGTATCATACAGCTACATCTAATTGTTACTTACACTTTCTGATTTCAAATGCATATTTCTCATGGGTTAGTTTAGCAAACCTCTCAGATATCTCCTGCCTTTCTACTGTGCTGGCTTCCTTTCTTGCTTCCTTCCTCCCCTCCCTTCTGTTTGATTTGCTGTCTTTGATTTCTTACCATATACCACATGTTTCAATATTTATTCCTACCACTCTGTTGCATCTGTA
Organism: Grammomys surdaster; assembly: GCF_004785775.1. Taxonomy (NCBI): domain Eukaryota; kingdom Metazoa; phylum Chordata; class Mammalia; order Rodentia; family Muridae; genus Grammomys; species Grammomys surdaster. Next base: position 2,523,292 of record NW_021604660.1, read on the forward strand.
TTCACTTATTCTTCTCCATCTACATTAAGTCCTGAACTGACTACTGTTCAGATATTAATCTCATTGATTGTACACCATAGAAGCTCATCCTCACCCATCTGTAGCTTGTGAGTCCCGTTTTATGTATGTCAACTACCACAATACCAATGCCAGCATATTATTTGACAGTTATTAGGCTTATACTGTAACAGAGCTAGCTTCCCAGAGAAAATCCACCCGAGAAGATTTCCATGTTTCAGTGCTCAGCAACTCCAAGGTCATAGTTACTTGAATTCATTTTTTTATTCATATCCATGCAGGACACTCTTTTGAGAAGTTTGTAATGGAACAAAGCTATTCAAGGAGTGACAATAAGCGAATGAGTTCAGATAGGTCAGCTCCCCATTACACTTTTATAGGCACACCTCAATGACCTACTTCCTTCAAGTAGATCTTAGGCTAGAAGCTTCCACCATCTCCCAAGAAGACCACACCTTTAATATCTATGTCTTTGAGGGCTATTTAAGGTCCAAACTACAACAGTATTCTTCTAGACTAACAACAAGAAATAGATAAATGGATAAATAGATAAATGGATAAATAGATAAATGGAAAAGAAAACCAATTGGATATTCTTTATAGATCCAAACTCCACATTTCATACCTGGAATTTATAGTCTTTCCAGTATTATCCCAAATCAGAAGGTATGGATGTAGCACAAATCCAACTGTGCAAATCAAAGTTTTTATTCTATTATTGACCTGTTCTTCATTAAATCATAAGGAACTCCCTAAACACACATTTATTAATTCTTATCTTTACTTCTGAAATTCTAGCTGCATCGATCACTGTTTTTCACCTGGATTATTATATTGTGCTACAGATATCTGTTTTCCCTCTCCCTTCATTTGGAATTAACTCTAATACTTTTTTCTCAAGCAGAATGATCCTCCTTCAGATACACTAATCCCACTGTGATTCTCTCCTACTCAAATCTCAGTGATTCATCATCTCTTCACTGAACAAAGGCTAAACTTAGAATACTGTGTGAGGCAGTCTGGCCCATCCATTCCAATTCATTTCAGCATATCCTTTAGAGTTAGCCATTCAGTTACAATGATCCTTTTTTCTCAGAATCTTAAAATCGACATGTAGTTTTTGTTTTTGTTTCTCTCTGCATATAAGCATGTGGCTTCCTTGGTTTATAATACTCATCTCTATGCTCTAGGATGACAGTTATTCCTATTCATTCTCTAGGTCTGAGTTTAAATATATTTCATTGACTATGTAAAGCTGCACTTTATCTTCTTTTTTATGTATTTTTGCAACATACCATATTCTTCTTTATTACCGTATTATAACTAAATCTCCTGCTACATTGCAAACTTAAAGGACAAGAGCTATGTCTACTTTGTTTATTCATGACAGCCCAGTTCCGTATCAGACTTAGCACTTATTAAGAATTCAACCTTGCTTCCCACTTCATAGAGACATAATTCTCCCAATTTATCTAGCTTCTGCCTGTGAGAAATTTATGTCTGCAGTGATCTCTGTCATTTTCTTTATTGTCAAAAAAAAAAAAACCCTGGCTGCTCTGTTTGCTTTATAGCCTAAGTCAAACACAAGTATCTTGTTCTTAAATAATTCTGGCCAGACATTGGGCATTTACCTTCTCACAAGTATTTTTGACATTTTCTTTTCATGGAAACACCTATATCCAGCAGGGTATCGACTGTCCAAGCTGTGTTGCTAACTGTAAATACCCATCCTTGAGTCTTTTTTTATTTCTTGGTTAGAAAGCACTAGGCAGTTTTGCACAGCCTCCATGCAATGCAAGCATTTTACAGATCATCAAGCCCCTCATATCTCGCTGATGCCTCATTGTGATCATCATATGCCCTTGATTCCTTAGAGAGAGGAGAGTCTTACCAATGATTCACTTGAACCAAAAATAATTGTGGCTTTCCTGCTTCCTCTTATTCCACCAGTATGCAAGGCTGAAGAATACACTGCCAAACTCATGCCTACTTGAACCTGTAAATGAGAAGGAATTTAGAAGCAGGGTTTCAGTATAAATAATTAAGTTAAATGGGAATCATACTGGTTCAGAATAGGCCAGAATCCAGGAAGGGCAGCATTTATCAAATAAGGGAGAACTGAACACAGACAAGACACAGTAATATGTACATGCTTATGAACACAGACATACACACAGACACAGACAGAGATACCCAGCCATACGGGGGGGGGGAGAGAGAGAGAGAGAGAGAGAGAGAGAGAGAGAGAGAGAGAGAGAGAGAGAGAGAGAGAGACTGACTAAGACCTTGCAAAACAGGAAAATATCATGTGCCTATAGAGGCAGTAGTAATGTTGTTCATCTGCACACGAAGAAATGCCAAGAACTGCTGATACCTATCAGCTAATAAAAAGAGGTAAGGGGCTATGCATCTTAGGATTCCTCCGCAAGGATGAAGTACTGATGGTTACAGACTTCTACCTTTCAAATTGTCAGAAAGTGGGTTTTGTTGTTCAAACACATTTGATTTTCACACTTGCTACGGCAGCTCTGGGGAACAGATATTCTGAGACTCAGGGCAAAGGCTTAGCTAGTTACTGGTTATCTAGTTCTAAAGAGAAGCCTGGCAGTCTAGCTTCCCAAGCATATGGAAAGCCCTGCATTTGGTCTTCCACTCCACAAAGCTAATAACAGTGACCAAACACTGTTTTCCTTTGGATGTCATTTTAAGGCTTCATCATCCATAGCAGTGAATTGTCTTATTTAATTTTACCTAAATTGGAGGAGACTAAACAGATCACATTTTAGATTTCTTAGAGCCATGCAAGACTTAGTAATGGGTTTACTGCCAGGAAGAACACGTGAGGTCACTCCCTGAGGTATCCTTATCTTTGTGGCCTCTGATGCAGATTTCTGAACCTGTGAGTGTTTCTAGGACATGAATGGTAACAGTATGCTTTAACACAAAGAAGGACCCTCTTCTTGCCTGTGCTGCTTTTCCATTCGCTTTTAACAAGAACCCAGAAAGCTTATGAGTCACAAGGACATGGGAGACATGTGTCGCATGGAGATGACATTTGCTTCAGCTGCTGTAAGACCCCCTGCATTTGCTGAGCTAATAAGTTTATTTTACTTAAACTGCCTGCTGGGAAGCCCATTATAGCCTTTATCTTCAAGGTCATCATATTGGAACTACTTTACCTACAGATGTTCTGGTAACTTTCACTTTAATGTTAAAATTATATACACTTGCACATGTAGACACAGACACAGACACAGACACACACACAGAGACAGAGAGAGAGAGAGAGAGAGAGAGAGAGAGAGAGAGAGAGAGAGAGAGAGGGAGAGAGAATGCATTTTCTCTCCCATAACAAAAGAATCAGCCTCCTGATCATCATATTGTATTTATATCCACAGAGATCGTGAGTTAATTTAATTTGCTTTCAAAAGAGAGGATGGAACATTCCCAGTGAAATGAAAAAAAAAAAAGGTGCTGGTTCAATAAAGCAGAACAATGAGCTAAGAGAATTTTCCTGCTTTTAGGCTAGTTGTACTTCTGAAAGTTAATAGATTTGGTAGTGAGGGGAAAAGCCCTTAATGATATTTTGGTTAGAGATTCAATGTCAAAAAAAAAAAGGCACAGAAATGTGCCTTGAGGACCAGGACACTACCTGGCAGAATGAAAGGTCATTGCTCATGTTTCCTCTTCTATACACATGCACAGATACCTCTGGAGTGCACTTTAGGAAAATCTTGTCAGAAGGAGCAATGCCAGAAGCAACCCTTGATCTGAGCTGTAGCTGTAATCATCATAATTGTTCTGCAAAAACTAATGAAAAATTACACTGGAATTTATCCTTAAAACATTCAGAGTGAAGTACAAGATTCCTTCCGTTCTGTTAGTCATTAGTCTCTGAAGAAGTATTGTGGGAGTAAATGTCAGCTTAATTCTTCTTTTCATGCCATGGATCTTCTAAGTTAACAGGGGGAAAAAACCCAGACACAGCAATTACAGAGATGGGCGAATGAGAGAGAAAACAAGTCTGTCTGATGAAGAGATATTTCAGGGAATATGATATTCTAATGCAAATGCCACCATTTTCTAATGCTTTGTTGAGAGGAGACACTGTTCTGTTGCTGTTGTCAGTGGAAGGCAGAGATACTGGGTGGCATGGACATCTTAAGCTTGCAAGTACATTTTCACTTTGAAATGGGCTCCTCTGGGGAACAGGTAATAAATCTGACATTCTACTTGGGTCCCTGAAGTAGACAATATTGCTACCAGTGAGCAGAGCATGTAAGACCAGATATATCTGTGAGAAGATGGTGACCTTGTAGTTGCCACTATCTTTTGTCTTTTTAAAGTGGTTATTCTATTTATTTATATTTCAAATGTTATCACCCACCCAGTTTCCCCTCCACAAACTCTCTATCCTATCCCCATCCCTCCTGCTTCTATGAGGGAGCTCCCCCACCCACCCATGCACTATCACCTGAGCACCTTGCCATTCCTCTACATTGGGGCATTGAGCCTTCACAGGACCTAGGATCTCTCCTCTTATTGATGCCAGATAAGGTCATACTCTGCTATATATGCAGCTGGAGCAATGGGTCCATCCATATGTAGTCTTTGGTTGGTGGTTTAATCCCTGAGAGTTCTGGGGCTTCTTATGGGTTGATATTGTTATTTTTCCTATGGGTCTGCAAACCCCTTCAGCTCCTTCAGTCCTTCCCCTAACTCCTCCATTGGAGTCTACATGTTCAGTCTGATGGTCGGCTGTGAGCATCTGTATCTGTATTGTTCAGGCTCGCCTCTCAGGGAATATCCATACCAGGCCCTTTCAGCAAGGACTTCATGCCATCAACAACAATGTCTGGATTTGGTGTCTGCAGATGGGATGGATCTCTAGGTGGGGCAGTCTCTGCTCCACTCTTTGCCCTTGCATTTCCTTTAGACAGGGGCTATGCCTAACCTCTGAATATGGTCTCTACAGGTTCTCTGTCCCCTTTGTTGGGTGTGGCATCTGGGACTTTCTAGTGGCTACCCCCAGTTTCTCATCTCCCACTGCTACATACCTCCATTTAAATTCCTGTCCCTCTGTACTTCTCCTGAGTCCCCTTCATCTGATCCTGTCCCCAGTTTTCCATTCCCCAACTCTCTCCCTCCTAGATCCCTCCCTTACTGTACCCATGGTTATTTTGGTGGTCCCCCTTCTAAGTAGGACTGAAGCATCCACACTTTGGTCTTCCTTCTTCTTGAGCTTCATATGGTCTGTCAGTTGTATCATAAGTGTTCCTAGCTTTTTTCCTAATATCCTTTTATCAGTGAGTACATACTGTGTGTGAGTGTGTGTGTGTGTGTGTGTGTGTGTGTGTGTGTGACTGGGTTACCTCACTCAAGATGATATTTTCTGTTTTTCAAGTAAGAGACAGATTTAAAAAAACAAAATACAAACAAACAAACCTCTTGCACCACTAAGATGAGAATTTAAAAATTATAAAAAAATAAATAAATAAAAGAAAAACAAAGTAAACTAATCACTTCAGTCTGGTCCACAGTGAAGGTTACTTTATCAATGAGGTTTAGTGTCAAAGAATTCTAAACAAGCTAAAGTTCACAGGCAATTTATAAGTGAGCTCTGGTATGCCCGGTGGCTTTGGGAAAATTTAGCTACTGCTCATGTTGGGATCCTTGACATTCACATTAGCAGCTTCAAGAGACTGGACTCTAGTTCCACAAAATTCCATTTCTCTTTTTCCAAACCAAACAAGTTTTTCTGCACATTAAGATTTGCTTGCCTTTTCCTAGATTTAATAAACTAGGTATTGACAAGAAAGAGGGAGGCATTCTTTTCCTCAAAGAACCATACTCACTGAAGGGCTTGAATTTATCATCAAAGAATAAGGAAGTGCAATTCCACAGCTTTGCCAACAGGCCTGGTGAAGTTGTTTGCTCACCAGCTACGTCTCAGCATATTCTTCTAAAATGCTTCCAGACCTCTTTAGAATAATGATCTGTTTCCCAGAAGTAAATCTATGTATGTGCTTCTTTAGACATCTTATGTAGTGAGTATTCCTTGGAACTTCATCCCATGTTCACCTATAAATAGTTTTTAACATAATCTGCGTGTCCTGTACCACGTTCAGCTAAGGAACTTCTCCTCCTTAGAGTTCACTCTCTCCATTTTGTCTCTTCCATCTGGAAAGCTTGGCATCCACATCTATCTATTGGCTTCTCTTGGAGTTCATCTCTTTAGTTTAACATAGTTCATATACACACTGGAACTCCAACATCTCTGTTCATCCCCCAGCTCATATGTTCCTGGGATTCCCCATTCCACACACTTATCCCCAACAAATTAAACTGAGGTTCAGCAGATTTTCTTAGGCTTGTAGCAGCAAGTTGATTAGCTCAATTAATTTATCTAGAAAAGAAAAGTTGTATGTCTCAGAATTGTGATCTCTTTTGGGGAAAAAGACAATAAGCACAATAAAATATTATTCAGCCATAAGGAAAGATGCAATCTTGCTGGTCATGGTAGTACATGGCTACAACCAGGATCTGGAGTTCAATATTCTCTTCATTTACATAGAGAGTTTGAGGACTGTTATATGAGATACATAAGGCTATTACTAAAAGTAATAAACAGTAAAATAAATAATTTAAAATCATGTCATTTACAGAAAAATGTCTGAGAACAGAAAGCATAGTGTTATTATGTTAAGTGAAAATAAGTCAGATAACAGAAAGATCTACTAGTTCTCTCTCATAAATACATAATAACAAGCAAGTAAGAAATAAAGCCAACTTAAGTATACACGACTATTTTTAGAGATTGGAAAGTGACCTTAATGAGATTGAGAAGGAGTGGCTTTGATTAATGCAGTGTGTGCATGTACAGAAATCCCACACTGAACCAGCATTCATGTAGACAACCAAGATGTGCTAATGAAAGTTTATAAGGAATATTAAAAAACACAATGACTTTCTTATGGTTACAGCTGGGGTGACACACAGTTGTCTTTCCCATTTCAGAGACGTCTGTCTGGCTTGGCTCAATGAGATCAACACCTGCATTTATTTTTCTGGCCTTTCTTACAGTGGGCTTTTCCTACACATTGCTAGCAGTAGGCCAGATATACTAGCAAAAACAATCACCCTTAGAGAATCATTCAGTTATTACTAATTGCCATGCCAACTTCCAGCACAATTTATTTTATGTTTACTTGAAGATAAGTAAAAGAAATACTAATGTCAACTAAAATTACTTCAGCTTCTATTAGGCCTCCCAGTGCCACAGTAGCATTTATATTAATATCTATCCGGTACCTCAAAATTATTGTTCTAGATACTTCATACCTGTATTTTTAATGTTGCTTTATGATACATAGACATATTTTGGAGTAGTTCACAATGATCTGAACTTCCTTCTTATGTAACCTTATATATTCACTCCATATAGTACTCTGTATTTCTGAATTTTAAAAAATTGTCTTTAAATAAGCAACAATAATACGAAAATTGGAAGGTATAGAAATATACCCTGAATTGATTCTATCTTGTCATCTGAGAATGCCAAGAAAAATGGCCAAGGACTTTAACATTGTCAGAGAATACAAAGTGGGTGACATTTATTATAAGAATATAGTTCTGCCATGTCTGGGTCCATGTTCATACTTAACTAAGACCAGTGTTGATGCCCATGGCCCATGATATCACTAAAAGTCTGTGTTGCCCCCTGAAACCATCTTGATATTCCTGAACTATGATGCCACCTGGAGCCATATTAATGCTCATTGTCTGAGGTGCCACTGGGAACCATGTTGGGGTCCATGACCATATTGTCACCAGAAGCTGTGCTGAGGTCTGTGATACATGCTGATGCTAGGGACCAGCTGGATATCTGTGGTCCATGCTATCACCAGGTACTATGTGGAAATCTGTAATCCATGTTCCTGATCACTATAAAGGACAAGAAAGCTTCTTTTTCTGCAATGGCATTGATGACTACAGACTCACAGCTCAGAGAGACATAGAAGGTTTCTGTGACAACTCCTGCACTTGTCACACAACCCTCCAGCCTACCCAGATATAACAACCTAGACAGGAAGCCGTCAAAGGGAACTCTTAGAAAATTGTGATATGGAAATGTAGCACTCCACTATAGATAGCTACTGAAGGGGGTGAGGTCTACTGATGGGGGTGGTTTGGGGAAGAACTCATTTTTCTCTAATGGGCAGACCACCTGGGGTGCAACCATGCTTTCTTTCTTTCTTTCTTTCTTTCTTTCTTTCTTTCTTTCTTTCTTTCTTTCTTTCTTTCTTT
>NW_021604660.1:2531626-2543481 GCF_004785775.1 Grammomys surdaster
TTTCTTTCTTTCTTTCTTTCTTTCTTTCTTTCTTTCTTTCTTTCTTTTTCTCTTTCTTACTTTTTTTGTGGGGAGCACCAAGGCTACCAGGGTCAAGGAGGTCCTTGATAGGACTCAGAAATAAGGGTGATATGAGTGCATTACATGAAACTCCCAAATAATCAATAAAAATAAGTTCTTTATTTCTCAATTTATTTGAATTTTCTCAAAACAATCTTCAAAGGGTATAATTCTACTCTACAGGCACCCTTCCCACTTTTCTAATTTATATCAGGTAAATCATATTTTTTAACATGGATAATTTTTATTATATACTTTATAAAAACATCCAAAGCACAAACACACATGCCCCAACCTCAGGGAGTGTCAGAACCCTAGATTCTCCTTTTCTCTCAAGTATTTATATCCCAGTTACAAAAACGGAGCTGTAAAGATGTATAGACATGAGATCTTCTTGCTTGGTACTGTACAAGCATCTGAAGTGACCTTGACAAGAGGGAGCAAAATGTACCTAATTCAAGAACAGAATGCCACCTGCCCACAAACAGTTACTGTTTGTTGTACTTCACAGCTGACATGTCTGTAGGAGCACAGGCACAGGAAATGTTGAGACAGACATGGGCCAAGCTATTGCTTCTCATTTCCAGAAGAAGGTACACATCTCCATACCATTCTAGTAATTCCTGACAATCTATAGGAGAATCTGTTAGATTTTTTTAAAACAATTATTTCTACTTTTTTTTAATCCATCACTTGCTCCTAAGATGTTTTATCCCATTGTCTTTTGTACAAAGTCTCACAAAATAAGGCTAAGCCTACCTTATTCCATGGGTGTCATCTATGCCACTTTCAAGCTTATCCAGTCACAGCCTTATCTTTGATGGTTATAATTCCTTTAACAATTTAAGAGACTTTCTCTGCACTCATCTTCTCTGCAAATTTAAGCTCTCTTTTTTCTCTAATAAAATGCCATATTTGAAAAATACCATTTTCTATTCTTTCTTCCTATAGTCCTGGATAAGGACATTGAGCAGTAATAATAACATAGACTGAATGTTATCCTAGCTTAACATTCTTTAAACAGTTTTTCCCTTACTTTGCAATTATCCTCACTGGATTTTTTATGACCTGGTTAGAATGTAACCAGATTTGTGGCTAGGATATAACTGGAATGTCTTATAACCTATGTTCCAAGATTAATTGTGCTTCTCTGAAATATATGAGGTAAGACTCTGCTGTCTTTATTTCTCATAGCATTCCAGCTTTCAAATCACCCTAGAATGTTCCACTCAGTTCTGCTCATAATGATCTACAGGTTTTGTAGGTGATAGTTCCATTTTTTTCCAGATGCCCATAGCTAACCAGTTCTAAATACCTAAGAGCTACATGATCAAATTTATAACAATAGTTATATTTCACAATATCAAATTTTAACTCCTATACCTTGCTCCTTTCTACAATAAAACACCTGACCAAAGCAACTTAATGGAGAGTGGATTTATTTATAGTTTGATGGTACAGTTTATCATGGCAAAGAAGTTACAGCAGCATGAGAAGCAGCCGGTCACATTTCATCTAGGTTCAAGCACAGAAAGAGAAAAGAAGCTGGTATTCAGCTCATTGTTTTTCATTATTCACATGGAACCATCTTTATACACTGATGCCAGAATAGCCATGTAGCATAAGACAAGTAGAAGCTCATATAGCTTCTGTATCAGACTTCAGAAACTAGGTTAACAGTACTCAGGAATTCCCTTTGAGAACTCTAGGGATCACAGAAATAACAATGAGTCAAATTTTACATTGATGGAAGGACTAGCAGAAGACTTGGTCATAAAGGACAAATAAAATAACACTTGAGTTTCATTCTTCACGTATTCTTCTCTGATCTTAGCAAACAAATTTTCAAGAACTATTATAGAAAAAAAAATGATGTCATTATCACAATTAGGTACATACAGAAAAACAGGTAGAGAATCTTGACTCTGACAGGGGCTTCAACAGAGCTAGGTCATCACGGTTGATGCTTACTACTTGAAATTCTGTCCACCGACCTGTTTACCATGTGGGCACAACAAACCTATATATATCACCTCTATAATTCAATCAACCTTGAAGTTCAGTTTAAACCTGCATCTCTACAGCTAGACTCTCCAATGGCTTTGGCTCTAGCAGCTATCCAGCAGGTTTCATTATCAGTCTTGCAGTGTAGCCATACTTTGGCATACACATGTGCACACACACACACACACACACACACACACAGAGAGAGAGAGAGAGAGAGAGAGAGAGAGAGAGAGAGAATGTATAAATAGGAATTGATATAGACAATTTAGGCAAACTTATTGTGAGATATTTAATGTGCAACGTGAAGCTTAATATTAGTATTTAAGATTAGAACAAAACAACATGTTTGTCAATAATAAAGCTTTGAGGTAAATCAGAATTATTAACCAACATCCTTATCTACCCAGTTCTGTTGCTGAAAGGTAATGGTCCCCAGACTCTGACAACTTGGCCTTAACTTTCATTTTCAACACAGTTCATAGAAACAATTAAAAATGGGTCCCTAGATGTCAACCACTTGGCCTAATTCTGTTGTTCGTAGCTGGCCTACAGGCACTGATAGATAAGGGAACCCTTGTCTCTGAGCACTTGTACTGAACTTCCACAGTCCCATACCTCCTAGCACCTAGAGGTAAAAGTTTCATGGGCTTGAGACCCTCAATTAACCAAACTGTACAAAGCCAAACAATTTATAACGGCAACTATACTCAAGGTGGCTTTTTCAAAATGCAATGAATAAAACTTTCTGGACTGGGGATTTTAATAAGGTAACTTTACTGCAAAAGAAAAAATGACCTTATTTATGAAACATATTACTTAAAAACTTAAGGCAGGAAAAAAAGCTAATTTAAGAAAACAGAAAATGAAGGAAATACTTTTGATAGAATTACATATAACAAGAACAAAAATAAATGTACTAAGCAAAATGTATGGGAAAATCCCCAAAATCAAAGCTTAAAAAGACATCTAATTTAACTAAACAATGGTTATTGACATTTTAGTGTGGCTGAAATCAGAATTAGCTGTGGTTTTATGGCTATAACTTCTTCCTACAGATGGTATGGCAAAACATATATAAATATTTTATGAAAAACTTCAATTATGAAAAAGTTCAAATGGAACTTATAATCAAACCTACTATCCAGCCAGAGCCCCTGATAAAGCAATTCTTCAAGGATTCCCACAGCACAGTGTGCTGAGACTCATAAAATACTAGTGCTCATATTCCCATAGAAAGTAGTTTGGGAAAATCCCAAAATGTCCCCTAATTGATTCTCATTTAAAAACAAAACAAAACAAAACTAAAATTAAGCCAGTTGTGGTGGCACATGCCAGTAGGATTTGCTGAAAGAGGCAAAGGCTGGAGGATCATGAGTTTGAGGCAAGCCTGGGCTACACATTAAAAAATTAACTAAACAAACTAAAATTAAATATAAAATTTCAGATGAAACAAACCCAGCAAATCCAGATGTACACTTTGAGCTACTGAATAAGTTATAAGAAAACATATTTTTTCTTAAGGAATAAGATTTAGTTATACTCACAAAACATAAACTTGCTTACTCTCAATTCTGGCTTATTGTTTCTATGAAAAATTTTTAAAAATTCATCTACTTCAAAAGTAAGAATTTTAGGAACTGTTCAAAATAATACTCATTATATTATTTCTTTTGTAATATAACTTAACATCTACTCAGATACCAAAAAGTAAGATGAATCAAATTATTATCTACCATTAAAAGTTGCAATAATTTAAATATAGAAAACCATCCTTTTATAAATTTAGAATCAGCCAGAACCCAAGCAAATTTAGAAAAGCCACAACACATAAAGTGATTAATGTGAAATCAAATTTGCCAGAAGCATCACTTAAACCAGAAGATAATGAAGTCTAGCTGGTGAGGTGGCATACAACTGAACTCTCAGAATTTGGGAGGTAGATACAGAAATGATTTTAAGGTCAATCTGGGTTATATAATGAATCTGAGACCAAATTGATCTTCTACATGGAGATTATATCTCATTTTTTTAAAAAAATGTTTCAAACATTAAATAAAATATTTGATAAAATGTAAACGATTATGGACAATACAGAATAGCATCAAACTCCTGTTTAAGGAACATCTCACATCTGCTATTTTGACTTCTTTAAATGATACTGTTTTTTTTATTTATATAACTTCAGGTACAAAGCTATTATTACAATTTCACATGTAAATTTTGTATCATATACAGAGTGTTAATGGAAGAAAAAAAATAAAACCCAAATTATGATGATATGACCCAGGATTCACAGCTTTCTTTATCAAGTATGTCTCTGTTCTAAGACAATTCTACTTATTGAATTTCATCTTAATCAGATCTTAGAAATAAGCCTTTCATGAAACATAAAACAACATTTGACTACCTCATTAGAAATGTGATTGTTTGCTTAGTAGGTGGAATTCTACTGAAAATCTAGGTTCCCAGAGAAACAAACAGACAAACAAAACTATGTTGAAGAACCCATGTAGTTTATTAACTCGCTACAATTTCCAGATTCTGGAGTACTAGAAGGTTATAGATCCAGAGTCAAGTCAAGTCAGGCTGTCCCTTTAGAATGGGGTGGGGGAGCAGAGAGGCAGAAAGACAGAGAGACAGAAAGAAAGAGAGACAGAGAGACAGATATTCAGAAATAAACAGGAAAGGAATGGTCATGATTTCTCCTAGTCATGGTGGAGGAGAAAAATTATTACAGATATGTGGGAGAACATAGCCAGAGAGACAGACATATCTGGGATAGTACAGAGTAGTTACGGTCCCAAACCACGTGAGGAAAAGTGGAGAGGAAGGCAGAAAGGGGAACAATGTACATAAGCCAGGAGGCTAAAGGTGCAAAAGGAGGGGATAGATAGCCAAAATGTCGAGATTATATAGGAAAGAGCCTCTGGGAAAAGGCATCCTAGCCTCTGGACTGGAGAATTCAGGATAGAGGGCTTGGTATGACAGCTTTTTTGTATAACTGGTAGGGTCTGAGGGTGCAGGAGAACCTGGAGGCCAGGTCTGCTTTGATATGTTAAATAGGCACCTCAGCTGCTCCTGTTGGAGATGAAATTTAATACTTTTGTCACCTTAAGACCAATTTAGTGCACACAGCTGATTCTGATCAATCCTTAGTTTGGCTACAAGGAAAACTCCTCAGGACATACTCTTAGTATTCCACTAGCTCCCAGCAACTCTCAAATCTCAGAGTATCATCAGGCATCCTTGGAGATATCTAGAGAGGTTATGTTGTTTTGCTGAACCCCTTTGGGGTCTCTATCAATATATACAATATTGAATTGATTTATGAATTTCTTTCAGTTTTATAGCTATAAACATATTGTGAATCCACTGCTACATTGGGCCATGTAACTCAGAGTAGCATGAATCTGTGTTTCTAAGAAATAGTTACTTGTACATGGTTGAGAAGGAACTATTTCTTGTTTCCTTTGAAGGGAGAGCTATGTTTATATCAAGTCTCTTGACTACATTTTGACAATTTTGATAGTTTGGCATGATTTCAGCCTTCTCTCATGGCTCTTCCTCAGGAAACTCAATTTCTATAGCTTTCCTGAAGTCACATTACTATCAGTGATCTGTGACAGAATTTCATCTGTGCTCTGCTTTTGATCTCCTAGGTCTCTGCAGAATTGTGTTGTTCTTACCATATATTCTTTAAAGAATCTCATCTTTCCTTTATTACTCATTATTTTTCCTGTTCTTTTGACTTCAAAGATAAACCAACATATCCATAAAAGGTTTTATTTTTCAGAATATATCTTATAAATGAGATATTCTTTCTTACTCACAGTCAAACACGGAAAATTTGGAGGAAACAAAATTTGGCTTTTGATCTTGGCCAACACCTTAAAGGGACTTTGGAAGCATATATTGTTCAATAGATGTTATTTTTCACTTTCTAGGTAGCTTGGGTATTTTAAGAGATTTCAACATTAGTTCACAGCATGACTTACTTAGTAAAAATGAAAGGATTTTACTACTTTGATCATAATGGAGGAAAGAGGACTGGATAGTCACCTAACAAGAGTGTCATACCTGTGAGCTCTTAAAAAAATAGCACATATGCGTGCACATATACATACACACACAGAGATACACACAGAGAAACATACTCACATAGAAACACACAAACATACAGACACACACACACAGACACACATATATACCCACAAAGACATACACAGACACACATGCACACGCACAAGCACAAACACAGACACATACTCACATAGACACATAAACACACAGACATAGACTCACACAGGAACACATACGCACACACACACAGACACACACACATAAAGAGTTAACAAAATTACTGCTATCTCTAACTTGGGCAACAAAGATACTGACTATAGTAATTGACTTTCAACTTAGGAGTTAAAGGCAGAAAATCAAGGGATCAAGGTCATTATTGGGTACATGTGACTTCCAGGCCAGGCTGGATTTAAATATAAGCATGTATCAAGAAAGCAAAAAAAAAAGAAAAGAAAAAGAAAGAGAGAATGAAGAAAGGAAGAAAGAAAGAAAGAAAGAAAGAAAGAAAGAAAGAAAGGAAGAAAGAAAGAGAAAGTGTCTTGAATACAAAGGTTGTTTATATGAACTACAATAATAAATAAGCTTAGATCCCAATGGAAGGATTCAGATGAAAAGAAATTAAAAATTTCTCCTCTCTATAAAGGTCATTAGGTACTAGGTAGAATTAATGATGAAATTTAAAAGTAAAAAGGGAGTTACAGCCCTTCAGTGTTTTCAGTATCAGGAAAGGCACCGACATTTATAATCTGGAACAAACAGAGGAAAAATTATTGAATGATCTAGTCCTTAAGACATCTGTAATAATGCAGGCTTGGAGACAAAAGGATTACACAGAATTCATATTTGCAAAGGTAAATATCCACATGGTGGTTTGAATAACGATGATGTCCACAGGCACATATATTTGAATGCTTAGTCATGAAGGAGTGGCAATATTTGAAAACCACTATTATGGGTATTTTTGTTGGAGTAGCTGTGGCCTTCTCAAAGAAAGTGTGTCACTGAAGATGGTCATGAGGTTTCAAAAGTCATATCCAGCCACCTCCCCCCCCCCCCCACATCTGCTTCTTGCTCTCTCTGCCTATGGATCAGGCTGTAGCTCTCACTATTTCTCCGTCACCATGTCTACCATGCTCCTAGCCATGATAAAATGAACTAGACCTCTGAAACCACATGCAAGTTCCCAGTTGAATGCCTTCTTTTATAAGAGTTGCCTTGCCAGGCAGTGGTGCTACATGCCTTTAATCCCAGCACTTGGAAGGCAGAGGCAGGCAGATTTCTGAGTTTAAGGCCAGCCTGGTCTACAGAGTGAGTTCCAGGACAGCCAGGCCTATACAGAGAAACCCTGTCTTGAAAACCAAAAAAACAAAAAGAAAAAAAAAGTTCCCTTGATCACTTGATCACGGTATCTCTCCGTAGCAATACAACAGTGACTGAAAAAAAAGTACTACGAAACTAAGAATTGAAACAGATACTACAGTGCTATTAAACCAACCTTATTTTTAAATTTGTAAAATCTTAACTCATTTTAATATAACCATTTAATATAACCATTTAATGGTTATATTTAATATAACCATTTCTCCCTTCCTTTTCCTTCCTCCAAACTCTCCCATACAATCCTCCCACTTTCCTTGAAATTTATGATCTCTTATTTACTAATTATTATTACATGTATGTGGGGCAGTGAGCTATGAGAAAAGGCCGGATGCCTGGTAGAAGAGCTTTAGAACCCTGGCACCCTGGATAAAACCACTGGGACGGAAGGCGATTCGAGCTCTTCCTAGGCCTCTGGCTCTCTCAGCTTCAGCCCTCCACAGTCCCTCCCACAGAGAGGCTCATGGTCATTGATCGCTTAGGAGTAGCACCATCATGCAGATGAGCCATTCCCAAGCTCTCAGACCAAGCCAATAGGAGTTACCTGCTGCCAGACCTTAACCCACCCCAAAACTGTATGTACAGGCCAAACCCAGACATAAAGGTCTGCGAGATTCTTCCTGTCGTCTGAGAGCTTCTGTCGCGGTCCCACCCCTCTTCACTGGACAGCCAGTGCCTCATTGGGGCACTTAAAAGAGCTGTAACACTTTTCAAAGAGCTGTCACACTCTTCTCCTCTCCGCTGTCACTGAGACGCTGAGACATGGTTGGTGGCAGCGGCAACAGCGGACTCTCCCTGTATGCTCTCCATCCCTTCTGGATGGCCTGCAGACAGAGGAAGCCAGGCAGCCACCTTTCTCACCATGTCCTCAGCCAGGTCAGAGATCCTCGTGGGACCCATCTGGAGACAGACCCTCATATGTATACATGCACACACACACACACACACACACGCACACGCACACGCACACACACACACACACGTATTCCTAAATATAAACTGTTCAGTCTGTATAATGTTACTTATGTGTGTGTTTTCACGACTGATCATTTGATATTGGACAAACTCTTGGTGGTCTAAGTCATCATTTATAAATCTCACAGTGAAAGCATAATTTCCTGGTAAATTTCTTCAGGTATTTATTGATAAAATTGTATCACAAATTATTTAAGCTTCAATTATTAATAATTGAATTTAACCAAAAAGAAAAGGGAATAGTTTGAGAGCAAGAGTGAGAGACATTTATACACAGATTTTAAAATTTTTCTTGCTAATATTCTATTTTTTATTTCTGTTTTGTTAAAATATTTTTCTGAGTGTTTTATATACAGAAAATGGAATGTCACTCTTTAGGGGTTTTATTTTTGTATGTAAGGAGAATCACATCATTGACTTAGAAGTGAAAAGCCCTGCCTCATGTGAGCTCCAACCTTTGATCTATCCAATACACTAACAATATTATTCTTGACAGAGATAGAATGAATTTTAAATGTGGTCTCCATAAACCACTTATAGCTTTAAGTATTTCTCACAGGTAGCCTTATTTTGTTTTTATAAATCCTTGGGGACAGATTTCTTACTCTATCTCTGTTTCATCAAAATACAAAAGAAGTTCAGTATCAGTTCCTTTCAAACATATTTTTGTCTCTAGACACATGTAATCATATCGAATGAAGAGTTTGTGAGTAAAAAGTAAAACTTATTCACGATCAATTGACCCTTTCACATCAAACAAACTCACTGGGGACACAGCCCACAGCCCTTTGTGAAATGATATATAAAAAACATTGGCTTAATATTTTAGAATTAACCTGAGTAAACCTTCTTAGAAAACACAAAGTGCTGGAACTCTAAACAAGAAAAGGTTGAGAAAAAAACTGAGACTCTTCACAGAGAGGACATCTGCATGTTTTTGCAGGATAACATATTTTAATTTACTATGCCATAGTTCAGTTAATTACTTTAGCAATATGAGCTTCCTGTGTCACTGAACATGTTCTTGATAAATAATACCTCCCAGGGCTTAAAGCTAGTCCAATGGAAGGAGGAAGGGGAACATTTGAGCCTCTAGCAATTAATGGGACACTTCTATCTTTATATGTTTCATTTATATGTAGGGAAATACAAAGAAGATTGTGGCTAGATAAAAGATGAACTTTGGGATCAGTAAAGAACCCATTCCCTTAGTGAGAATGACTATAATTGTCTCATATTATTTTTAACCTAGGAGATGAAGTTTTAGTTGAAAGTTTATATCTTTAAGGTATTACATTTGAAGTGTAAATGATGCTCTTCAACATTTTTCTTTCAGCTAACTTGTCATTTAATTTTATGCTAATCACTACAGCAAATGACACTGAAAAACTGCCATATGTAAAGCTCCCCTGGAGTTCAAGAGGTGGAGCAAACCAGCTCTCATTACAGGAAGAAAAAGCAAAACAAACCAAAAACCAAACAAACAAAAGAATCAGGCAAGAATACTAAGAAAAATGTAAACAAGGAATGGTTGAATTATAATAAAATGAAACTCAAAGACTACCAATCAGGAAACAGAGACCTGCATCAGATTTAATTACAGGGTTTCAACTCCCCTCCCCACACACACACAAATATCTGGATCACTGACAGTTTTGGGTATCAACATTGCTATGTTAAGCTACTCGACCATACTCATATTGTACAAAGCATTGCATCAGAACTCTTAAGCAATGGACAAAGTAAAATGGAAGTCACAGGGAAGGAAGCTGGTAATATTGAGTCTGCTATAGAAATTTGGCTAGGCTATGCTATCCTGATGTTTGGCCACCTGTCCATGTGCTATTGTAAATGTATGCTTCAATGTGGTTGATATTTTTTATTGGATATTTTCTTTACTTACATTTCAAATGTTATCCCCTTTTCAGGTCTCTTCACTGGAAACCCCTTATCTAATCTCCCCTCCCGCTGCTTCTATGAGGGTGCTCCCCCACCCACCCTGACATTTCCCTATACTGGGCATTGAACTCCCACAGAACCAAGGGCTGTTCCTCCCACTGATGTTCAACAAATATGATGCCACATACTCTGCTTGAGCCATGGGTCCCTCAATATGTACCCTTTAGTTGATGGTCCAGTCCCCAGGAGCTCTGGGTATCTGGTCGGTTGACACTGTTAGTTCCCCACGGGACTGCAAACTCCCACAGCTCCTACAATCTCTTCTCAATTCTTCCATTTGAGACTCCATGCTCAGTCCAATGGTTGGCTGTGAGGTTCCACCTCTGCATTTGTCAGACTCTGGCAGAGCCTCTCAAGAGACAGCCATATCAGGCTCCAGTCAGCAAGCACTTGCTGGCATACACAATAGCATCAGGGTTTGGTGGCTATATATGAGATGGATTCCCAGGTGGGACAGTCTCTGGATGTCTTTTCTTTCAGTCTCTGCTCCTCACTATGTCCCTATATTTCCTCCTGTGAGTATTTTGTTCCCCCTTCTAAGAAGCACTGAAGCATCCACACTTTGGTCTTCCTTCCTCTTGAGTTTCATATGGTCTGTGAATTCTATCTTGGGTATTCTGAGTTTTTTGGCTAATATACACTTATCAGTGAATACATACTCTGTATGTTCTTTTGTGACTGAGTTATCTCACTCAGTACGATATTTTCAAGTTCTATCTATTTGTTTAAGTATTTCATGAATTCATTGTTTTTAATAGCTGAGTAGTGTCCATTATCTAAAGGTACCACATTTTCTGTATCCATTCCTCTGTTCAGGGACATCTGGGTCATTTCGAGCCATACTGTAAATATGGCTGCTATGAACATAGTGGAACATGTGTTCTTATTACATGTTAAAGCATCTTCTGAGTATACGCCCGGGAGTGGTATAGTTGGGTCCTCAGGTAGTAGATGGCAGGAAATAATCAAACTCAGGACTAAAATCAATGAAGTAGGAACAAACAAACTAACAAAAATTATACAATAAATCAACAGGACCAGGAGCTGGTTCTTTGAGAAAATCAACAAAATAGATAAATCCTTAGCCAGACTAACCTGAGGACACAGAGACAGTATTCAAATTAAAAAATCAGAAATGTAAAGGGAGATATAACAGAAACTGAGAAAATTTTTAAAAAAAGACATCAGATCCTATTACAAAAGCCCATACTCAACAAAACTGGAAAATCTAGATGAAATGGACAATTTTCTAGACAGATACCAAACACCAAAACTAAATCAGGATCAGATAAACCATTTAAACAATTCCATAACCCCTAAAGAAGTAGAAGGACTCGTTAAAAGCCTCCTAACCAAACCAAACCAAACCAAACCAAACCAAACCAAACCAAACCAAA
>NW_021604660.1:2543491-2582228 GCF_004785775.1 Grammomys surdaster
AACCAAACCAAACCAAACCAAACCAAACCAAACCAAACCAAACCAAACAAACAAACCAAAAACCTAGGACCAGAAGGGTTTAATGCCAAATTCTATCAGACATTCAAAGAAGACCTAATACCAATTCCCTTCAAACTATTCCACAAAATAGAAACAGAAGGAACACTACCCAATGACACTGATACACTACCACAATGACACTGATACCAAAACTACACAAAGACCCAACAAAGAAAGAGAACTTTAGACCAATTTCCCTTATGAATATTGATGCAAAAATACTCAATAAAATTCTCACAAACAGAATCCAAGAACACATCAAAATGATCATTTATCACAGTCAAGTAGGCCTCATCCCAGGGATGCAGGGATGGTTCAATATGGCTGAAATTTTAGTGAATAGACTTTGCATGGAAGAGATTGTTTCCCCTGTTCAAAAACCTTGTCTTCAGTTGTAGTCTTTTAAAGGAATAATGGAACCCCTGATCAATAAGAAATTCTGTCTCAAGAGTGCTTTAAAACTGTGGCAGAATTTCCTCTCTGGCATGCCCCTTACTCTGATGATTTTACAACTACCAGCTTCCTTGTCATAAGAGTCTACTATTCAAATCCTGATCCTGTATACAAACATGCATATGATGTTGGCTCTGTCCTTCTGAGAATTTTGCCTTAATTATTACTTATTGTGAATCTGTCTTCTTTTGTTTGCCCACTACTAATGACATGACCACTCTCTGAATTTTTAGACCTTTATTGATTTTCTTTTATTTATTTATTTTTATTGGTTATCTTATTTACTTGCATTTCAAATGCTATCCCACTTCCTGGTTTCCCCTCTGCAAACCCCCATCCCATCTTGCTCCTCCCTGCTTCTATGAAGGTACTCCTCAACCCGGGCCTCACCACTCTAGCATTCCCCTACACTGGGGCATCCAGTCTCCACAGGACCAAGTATTTCTCCTTCCATTGACACCAGATAAGGCCATCCTCTGCTACATATGCAGCTGGAACCATGAGTCCCTCCATGTGTACTCTTTGGTTGGTGGTTTAGTCCCTGGGAGCTCTAGGAGGCCTGGTTGGTTGATATTGCTGTTCTTCCTATGGGGTTGCAAACCCCTTCAGCTCCTTCAGTCATTTCCTTAACTCCTGCATTGGAGTCCACATGCTCAGTCCAATGGTTGACTGCAAGCATCCTCATCTGTATTTGTCAGGCTCTAGTAGAGCCTCTCAGGAAGCAGCCATATCAGGCTCCAGTCTCTAAGCACATCCTGGCATCTACAATAGCATCCGGGTTTGGTGACTGCATATGGAATGGATCCCCAGGTAGGGCAGTCTCTGGATGTTCTTTCCTTCCCTCCCTGCTCTGCTCTTTGTCCCTGCATTTCCATTAGACTGGAGCAATTCTCGGGTAATATTTTTGAGATGAGTGGGTAGCCCCATCCCTCAACTAAGGGCTGTGCTTAACCTCTGGATATGGTCTCTAATGGTTCTTTCTCTCATTTGTCAGTTATTTCAGCTAATGACATCCATGTTGGGTCCTGGGAGCCTCTTGCTTTCCTGGCATCTGTGACTTTCTAGTGGTTACCTGATTCTACGTCCCCCACTGCTACACATCTCTATTCAATTTCTTGACTCTCTATACTTCTCCATCTCTTCCCACACCTGACCCTGCCCTCCTTTTTCCATCCCCCTCCTTCCTCCTTCCCAGGTCCCTTCCTCCCTCTAACTCCAGTGATGTTGTTCCCCCTTCTAAGTAGGACTAAAGCATCCACACTTTGGTCTTTCTTCTTTTTGAGCGTCGTATGAGTTGTATCATGGGTGTTTTGATTTTTTTTTCCTAATATCCACTTACCAGTGAGTACATACCATGTGTGTTATTTTGTGACTGGGTTACCTCACTCAGGATATTATTTTCTAGTTACATCCATTTGCCTACAAATTTCAAGAAGTGACTGTTTTTAATAGTATCCATTGTGTAAATGTACCACATTTTCTGTATCCATTCCTCTGTTGAGGTTCAACAGTGCTGTTTCCAGAATTTTAAGAATGTGACATTTTTAAAGAGCTTCTGGGTATTCATTAGCTTAGAAGTAACTACTGCAAGTGAACTGTACATATGCATTGCATTGTTTTCGCATCTAGGACTAGAAAAAAAATGTGTGAAATAGGCAGCTTTCAAAGTTTCCATTCTTACAGTGACCAGTCAGGAACTCAGGAAATCGCTAGTCTTAAAACCATATTTACAGTAAATATTATCTAATGTAACTTATCGTTTATACTCAAAAAGTCTCTTGAACCAAACAATGAACAGTTTTTTCCATATTATTAAAGACGTTCTGTTTTGTCACAGTATTTAGCCATTTGAAAACTCCTAATATTCAAATGGATAGTTTTGGTCAACTTATGACAGACATTAATGGCAATAGATTCATAAAGAAAGAAATATTTGTGTTTCCAGATTTCAGCTTGTGGCATGATGGTAAATCATGGATAGAGTTAGTAGCAAAGAGCAGGCATTTGCCTACAGAGGAAAACTAAGTGTCTAGGAACTATTGGCTCCTTGATACTTACCCTCTTAGTATCTTGGAGTTGGTCCACTAAAACCCACCACCTAACATGTCACCTCTTGGTATTGCAGTAGCCTGAGGACCAAGAGTTTTGCACACGACCTTTAAGAGGACATTTCAGATTCCAACTACAGCCCACATGCAAATAAGAGAATCAAACAATGGATGGATTAATTCATTCTCTTCTTGACTCATTCAATTTCTCTACCTCTTTTTATATCCACGAAGTATTTAGGACAGCTTGAAGTGAGGAACAGCTATGGTAATTGAAATTTATGTAGTTAATAGCATAAAATCGGAAGGAAGTATCCAGATACAGAAATACCAGATTTTCCTTATTAAAATTTAAACTTGGATTCTAATTTTGAACAAGAAAGCACTCATTTTAAGTGATTATATAAAGTATTTGCATTTCAAGCTCACATTTTGCTTCCTAGCTACTGTTACTTGCCCTGATTGAGGACTTCATTATTTCTTCATTAGGACTGAACTGAGCTCCAAATGGTTTCTTTGAACCACAAAGATATGTCACATTAGAGCTACCTTACCCGCTTATGTTAATCTGTAATTCTCCAATTATACATTTTCAGTGATTTTCTATATTAAACCACCACTACCTCCAACAAAAAATCTCAGATATTTCCATTACCAAACTGGGTCCTTTATACCTAAATCTCTAGACCCAGACCAGAGTAATATAATGTCCTTATAATCCTATCTCCACCTCTATACAAGGTATATGCACATTACTTATAAAAATTTGGATAAACTCACATCAACTCTCATAACTTGAACTGTTCTTCATGTGCAATTATATATTTATGACAACCTTTTTCCCCAAAAGTGACTGATAGGTAAAAATATAGTACCTTTAGGAAGTAATTAAAATTGTCCTATTTAAAAAGCATCCCTCTGATCTCAGAACCAATTTTGCTATTTGTTATGATCTTACAAAGTTTGATAGCATTCATTGGTCTTTCTATATTTGAGCTACTCATATTCTGTTCATTTTCTTTAAATACTAGAAAAAATATTAGAGAATACCATTATATCTTCAAAACCTATTATAAAGAGGTGTTTGTAATTACTCATAAAGTACAGATCTAGAGTTTTTCTTCATTACCATATGGACTGCTTTGCATGGTGTTAAACTTGTGTTCTCCTGATATCCCTAAGGCTGCAGTCATGGCACACATATCTTGATGGTAACCAACACATCTCTAGATAGACTTAATGCCTGATACAGAAACTTAACCAACCCAAGGATAGTGAAGCCATGGATCTTGAAGAAGAATCTACAATCTCTACTTTACTAAATGAAATAACTCATAACTGCATACTAAATATTTATACCATACCCACAGATAGAATGAAGAGTCAAGTCTCATCAAGGAAATGACTCCTTGGAATAGATGGAGACACTACTGATAATCACAACCAATTAAAATGCAGAGAGCAAGTCATTGTGTGGTACTCAACTGAAAGAAACATCGACAACATGACTCTTGCACCTAAATCTTGGGGATCAATGAAAAGAGGGAGGAGAAATATTGTAAGTGCCATAAGTTTATTATGAGCTTTGTCTTCCAGAATTGTAAGAAGCTAAAATCATGAAGTCTAACCAAAACAAAATCTGACCAAGAAACATACTTATAGACATGCCAATGAAGAAAAAAGAGTGCTCATTAAGCCTCAATCCTACACAAATAATTACAGGTAACTAAGGAATTTTAAGAGGAGGAGAAATAGTCTTCTTCAGGAAGTAAACTATCCCCCACTAATTGGTTTGGTTATCTAATAGCTAATGGTTAGCTCTGAATTTATATATATATTACAATGGCTGAACAGACTGCATATATATATATACATATATATATTACATATATACATATTCTAATTCTAGTTAAATTATTTGAGTGAATTCTTATGAAATATATTTGAAAATTCTTATATATCTATCTCATTTCACAGAGTTATCTAGACTATCAAATTCAAAGTGACTTGTGAACATGAGATTAAATATTTGTTCATAAGTTAGTCAATGACTTGCTGATTTTTTTTTTTTTAGATTTTAGTACATTGATAAGAAAATGAGTATAAGTTCATGCCAAGGTAACTGAGTTATTTTTCTAATTAAGAAAAGATTTTTGGGTAGATCATAAGCCTAAACAGCTCATATTGTTAAGATCATGACAGATATGACACAAATATTATTTTTAATTGGGATAGTTAGCTGTTTCTTTTCATGAGCCAGAAATAAAAAGTTTCAGTGAGACATTTAGCATTATTAAGAATCTTATATAATTTACTTTTTAAAGAAACACTATTTTTACATTGTATAAAAAAGTCATTAAACATGAACTATTGCACTTCGTTCATTCTTTGGAAATATAAAAACATGAGTTATGTATAGTTTCAATATCCTGGAGGAAAGTATGTAAAATGAACATTTGATTGTTTTCAGTTTAGGAGCAAATAGGAATGATATCCTACTCAACATAACTGAATAATAATAATAATAATAATAATAATAATAAAAATTTAGAGGCCATTTTGTCAAAAGCTTTTATTTTACTTTCTCCTTGAGAGTAAAATAATTGAACCTTTTAATAAGAAAAGAATGTTTCCCTTAATTCTGCTTTCTTGCCCCTAAAATAGTTCAGAAAAGGCTTTACCTATAAGTGTCACCCATATTAATATTGACAGAAAATTTTAATATTTAATGTTTTTTTAACCTTGTAGCACATGTATTTAATATCCAATCCTTTTTGTATATCAACAAAAGAAAGTCTATACGAAGAACAAAGGATATTCAGGACCATGTTCACATCCAACCAGGGTGGTTAGGTTAAACTTGAAAAAAGAAAACAAGAAACTTCTGTTCAGGCTTTTTATGCTTATTCTCATACATAATTAAAGTTTATAAAAAACAACAAAAAACAAAACAAAAAAACAAAATTTGAGCCCGAGCCTGATCATTGTTTATCGTTCTCCACTGTTGATTTTTCTACTTTACTTTGCTCTTTAAGGTTTCTTTCTCGTTCTCCATGTTTTTGGGTGTTTTGTTTTTTATTTATTAATTTCTTACTTTTAGTTTTGGATTTTGGTGGAGATTTTTTTGTTTTGTTTATTTGGTTGGTTGTTTTTTTTCTTTTTGGTTTTTTAAAAGAAAAACCATAAAAATTGGATATGTCTAGTAGCTGTGATGGTGATAGACAATCTGTTGGGCGGAATAAATACAATAATGAGGTCAGCTTTTGAGAGTTACCTTTTAACATAGCAAGCCTCTTGTCTCAGGTTCCTAGTATCTCCTTACATCATGGATTAAATTTGTATGTTTTCATACATGTCATGCTCCTTTGTCCTCTTATATTAGTGGGCTAAGGAGCCATACACATCCTTGTCTCATTTCACTAGATGGACACACACTTACTCTCCCAATGACTGAATCAATGTTCATGCCCACATAACCATGTATTCATCCTACTGCTGACTGCTGGTTAGTTAAAACTAGTAAAGAGACAACCAAAAAAGATGGCTCAGAGAAAGGTCAGATGTATCTTGGTAGTTATTTGTATAAACACTGAAGCCCTAGAAGTCAGTGGTGACCACCCCTGAGCAATCACCATGCAGTATAACAGTTGGACTCTGGAAAAGTGGCTTCAATAACAAAATAAAGGCATCTATTTAGTTGAAGTAAAAATATGTAGAACAGATCTCTTCAAAGCAACTTTGTTGGGGCTGATCCGAACTATCCACATCCAGGAACTTTTTCCAAGACTAGAGAACAGATTCATGTGAATCGAGAAGACAGGTACAACACAAAAATTCTACCAATTCTGAAATTGTTACACTATTACAAAAAGAATAAAAAAGAACTTTAAAATTTTTTTTGGAAGCTGGGAGGATCTTATACATTGTTAACCAAATTAAATGGAAGTAATACACTAGAAGGACAAAGGAAAAGTAAGGACATGACTTTAATTTCAGAACCAGCTGCAAAAGCTAGATTTAACCAGAATATTCAGAAAGCTTCTCAATTGGTCTAATTCATTCTGATCAACCCTCAAGAAAATAGTGTAATCAAGGGAATGGCAATTTATGTATTAATGTCATAAAAATAACTTACAAGGGAGCTAGAAATAAGTACCCAGTCCATTTTTGTTGCAGCTTTGAAAAAAATTATAAACAGACTTTTGATTCCATAAAGACAGTACCCCTTAATTAATTAATGCTTTATGCAGACCATGGCAAAATCTAATACACTAGCCTAGTGCTGAAACAGAATGCCCCTAGTTAAGAGATTCTTCATGTTCCTGTAAAGTGTTCTGGCCCACTCAAGCATAGAAACGTATGACATATAAAGAAAAGGATAATTCTCACTTTCCCTAGGATCCTTTTTCTTCTTAAACCTTAAGAGAAATACAGATGGGACCATTTGTCTAGTGACTTACTCTGAAGCATAAAAGAAAAATGAATCTTCCATCTATCTGGTAGAGTCAATGGCTACACCTGGACCAAGGCTCTAAATTGAGTTCCTGGGTACTGGGAAGACCCTAATATAATCTCTCTCTGGACATTGACATGTCAGAGCAATAAAGCCCAGCCCTAAGTCATACCTCTGTATTATGATATGATACACATTCAACTCATAGAGATGTATTTCTACATACAAAGAATTAGCTGGGTCTTTGATACCACTTTTCCAAATGTGGAAAGCTTTCTCAATTACTTTAAAATGGAAGCACAAACAGATTTCCAATATAATAACTGGGAAAAGTTATCATTTTCAATACTCTTCCAAGCATGCATTGAGTAATCCATCCAACCTTGTCTGAAGAGTAAGGTTTGGCTTGGCATGGATGCTATTCCTAGTGTTGATCTAGCTGTATTGACAAATCTCCCTTATCCAAATTCTTGAGTCTGAAACATAAGCATAAAGGCTTATGCCTACATATCATAATTACATACAAAAATATGATGGTTTCTCAGACCATTCCCAAATAGTTTTAAACAATCATTTAATTTTTTTTTCAAAAAACATTTCCCTTTGTAACGTTCACTGTCGTATAGCTTGCTCTGTAGACCAGGTGGGCCTCAAACCCAGACAGTTTGCCCTGCCTCTGCCTCCTGAGTGCTGGAATTAAAAATATGCACCACCACCAATGTCTAGATAATTTTTAAAAGGTTAAATATTTTTAAATGTAATATATTTGTTTATTATTAGTATACATGGGCATGGTATGAGTGTATGCCACAGTATACATGTGGAGGATGCAGTATAGCTTTGGTGAGTCATTTCTCTCCTTCCACTTTGTGTGTGTTCTGTCAGTCTGACCGAAGTAGTCAGCCTTGCCCAGTTACTGATTTTACCTGTTAATGTATCTTTCCAGCTCCTACCTTTTTAATTACAAGAAAATAATCCATAGTTTTGATCTAGAAGATTACAGATATAAGTCAAGCTAATAAGTAACCCATCAACTTACATACCATGTTATTGGCAGGAACATGGAAAACACTGTCTTGACAATTTTCAAGTGCTAACTACAGGGAGTCCTCTGTAAAAGAGATCCCTATTTCCCCTATCCACTGATACCCTAAATACTTTCTCTGAAATCTCAGGATTCTCTTTCATCTCTGCCTCTGAGAGGACATTACATAATTCCCCCCTTCCCTTTCATTTGTCAAACTCTTGCCATCTATCACTTCCCCATTTGACCTGGTGGTTTCTATTTCTTCAATTGTTGACATATACGCACACATACACACACACATACACGTATATTTCAATATTTCATTTCCAAGATATTACAAATAATTCTCTTGTGTCAAACTACTATTAAAGCTAGAATTTACTTATATTAAGAGTAAAAATGTCATTCTACATAGAAATTTACAGATCCATTAAATATCTTCTGACTATAAAGGAAACAAGAATTGGTGAATGAAGATGAGTGCAACACAAACTGCATGACTAGGAATTTATATGATGCAAGAAAAGAGAAGATAAGAGTTGTTCTATTGCAATAAAAACTATTATCAACAAAATGAATGAAAATAACTGAACCCTCTCTAGTCAATAATTATCATAAAAATACAAGGAATAATAAAAGAATGTTGAATATAAGAATAAAACTATAATAAATAGAAACCATTAATTATGATATAGTAAACAAATTTAATTAATACATTTTAATAAACATGAGCCTCTAAAAACATAAATGTTCAAGCCACCAGAAAATATGATCAAACTCAAACAGAGACATAAATATAGAAAGAAAACATAGAGATAAGATGGAAAGACTCATTAAAATAGAAGACTTTTAAAAATATTCAATATTTTGCTGACCTCTAATGAAAAAAAAAGTTTGAAAATTCAGATGAGAAGAATAATTGCTTAGGGGAAGGCAAATTGCTAATTACTAAAGTTGACCTTAATTTATGTTATACTTGAAAGCACACATTTTTCATTTCAAAGCTTAATACTTTTGTCTTTTTAAAATGATTCATCATGCATCTCGATGCTAATGTGTCCAAAGGAAGTTATTTTTCTTTCTCCACAATATGGTACCTCTTAACCTTTCACTTATTGTAGTGTTCATGAATCTAGCTTTTCTTCATCAGTTTATTTGATGGTATAATTTATTCTTCTAATTAGTTCTAATGCAAAGATACATTAGCCAAATGGACTTTTAAATACTGAGCTGTCTTCCCATGCTTAGAATTAACATGACTCAGATATAACATTTTATATTTTATTGTACTTGTGTTTTCTATTTGCATTTTAATATGCTCTGTATTTTAAAGATATGCTTAGCATGAAAAATGCATATATGTAGAATGTTTAACACACTAATCATCTACCTGCTATGAATATTAATACCTGTTATGTCATCTTTCTCTCTCCTCTCTGTGTTACCTTATTTAATTAATATATAAATTTTTGAGAGACTTATATCTGTTAACAAGTCTATGTCTCTTATCCTATTATCAAATATGCCTTTCTCAGCTAAAAATGCCAGTGACTCCATCAATTCTTATAGCATCCTAGCTGTTTGAAATAAGAATGTCTTTAAATAACTTAGTTTGTTTTGCTTCCATGGCTTTCTAATGCTATTCATGTAGAATTAGTTACATTATTATTAGCGATGCTGATCATGCATTGGACTGTTGAAGACATCGGTTTTCAAGACTTCTCCTATAAGCAATTACTATGCTTTATTGACCATGAGAGTAAAATAACTGTTTTTCAGACCACAGAGAATCATAAAACAATAATTCATTCTGTAACTATGTTAAATTTACCATATAGAATATTATAATGTTGAAGAGGAGAGACAAATGTTCTAACCATGTATATCTTAAATATTTTCCTTCTACCCTTGATACCCATGGGAAAAGTAAGAAAAGGGGATATGGATGTTCTATTTGCTCAAGTTCTACCTTTTCCCATCTACCATGCCTGATGACTGATTTTTAGAAAGAATATCATCACAGCAACTACAGAAAGAGAAGTTAGTATATGGTGATCTTGAAAGACCTTAGGAAAGACAAGCATAGCCATCCTCACAGTACCGTTGTAAATATAGTGTGAAGAAATGTGGAATGGTTGGCATACCCATCCTCCATGCCATATGGAGGTTAAACTGGATGAAAGTTGCCTGTCTTTTGAATATGGAGCTGAGGTCAGAACAGAGATAGATGAGAACTAACAGACCAAAGAAAACATTAGTGGCTTATGCTCAAAAGATATTAGCAATCCGTTTGTAGTCAAAATCCCTGGTAAATGTTTTATGAGACCTGAGTATGAAACTTTCTTTTATATGGTCTCTTTATTCATTAACTGTTGTCACATACATATATGAATATGTATATGTATATACCTATATTAGTTCTATCTCTTTTTTATTATATTACCTTATTTATTTACATTCCAAAAGTTGCTTCCATTCCTCAAGTACGTCACCCCATTTCCAATCCCCCCTAACAAATCTGAAAGCATGGTCCCCACCTGCCCACCCTCCCCATCTCACCCCCACCAGTACTTCTATTCCCTGGAGTATCAAGTTTCCACAAAATGAAGCGCATCCTCTTCCACTGAGGCAATACAAGGCAATTTCCTCCTACATATGTGCCTGGGGCCGCGCAAATATATATTTTAAATATATATATTCAATGGACATGTACCTAATCTTAATCTTGACCTACTATACTAGGAGGTTTTTAATATTCATAAAATTGGTTGAAAAAATTTACAATTGTGATACATTCTTTATATGTAGTGATCTTGAAGTACTTTGTGTATAAAAGATCCTTAATTTTCTTGATTGTAGCCATTGTTGATTAATCCATTCTAATCTTCTCAGCTGCCTGAGATCCTCGCTACTGACACAATGCTCTGGATTCTCGAATGAAAGACACACACACACACACATAGCCTTATATTTTAATATGCCATAAACAGCACAATGGTTGGGGTACTCGCAAACTTCCACATTGCTAACACCTTCTTTCTGATTCTCCTGAATTTTTACTTAACTAAAATCTATATCCCATCTTTGATACAGTTGACCCATATGGGGGTATTATGGGGCTGGGCCTGCTTTTCCCCCTGGTTCTTAAATGATTGTATGCTTTTAGTTCTGCAGCTCTCAAGCCTGATCCTCCTGCTTCCCCAGCATGGTAGTACTAAATCCTTCTACTTTTGGTTCCCTTGTCCAAGAAATGTAAAATCTCACATCTGTCTCCCTGCCCAGCCATTTATTTATCAATCAAAGCCAACTTTATTTACCAATAAAAGCCAATTGCCAGAAGGGACCCTCAGATTCAGCACCATGATGATGCTTTATTTGTAGGAGAAAACTAATTTTAATATACAATTTTCAGTTTACCAATATGAATACAACCTACCATGGCATTGAAACTCTAAAGCATTCTTCTTACTTCAACAGAATGATTCTTTTTTATTTACAGAATATAAGATAGAAAAATTTCCCAGAAAAAGGTCTGGCTCCACTGTTATAAGGATAAATTCTCTTGAAAGTTTATCTAAAGATAAATGTTAGGCCTTTTGCTTACAAAGCCAAATATATATTAGTCAGAGAACACATACACATATGTGTATGTGTGTTCATGCATGTGTGTGCATGTGTGTGTGGATCATATAATAGCATTTTTGTAATCAGCCTTAGTCTTTTATGAATACTAGCTCTAATGTTCAACATAGCAAACAAAAAATAAGCATTGTACATGACTAAAACAATTCTACTTTTTTCTATAGTAAAAATTACATCTTTTGCTATCATTCACTCAATAAATCTACTACTGGCTTCTATTAAGCAATTAAAAATAAATTCGACAATTTGCAGGTTAAGTAATAAAAAGGAATTAAAGTATGCATTTAAGATTAAATGAATAATTGTGTTGTATAAACACATACATTTTCTAAAATGTTGAAATAAATAAGTAAATTAATTTTTTAAGGATAGATTTTTTTTTTCTTTCTGGCCAAAGAGGTAAAAGGATTAGAATTTACATACATCCCTGAAAGAAGTAAAAAACAAAACCAAAAACAGCAGCATGAATTATGGTATGTAAGATAGTAAATGTCAGTTAAGAAAACCATAATTGTTATAAAATAGAAAGCAAGATTAATACCTTGAAGGTCTTGAATGGTGGCCTTCATCATATCTCCATCCCAGAGCTCATAAAGACAACACTAGGGGAAGACAGACAGCTGTCTGAAGGAAGAAGAACTGACTAGCTAGAGAAAGGAGCTGAAGTTTACAGAGCTGGAGAGAAGAGGGTACCATTAAACTAAGTGTTGGAGCTCTTTGTGGATATTGATCCTAATACTTGGAATGCTTGAAGATTGTTCTTTTGTGAATGCATGTGAGAAAATTATTTTTAGCAAGACAAAGCTACATTTGAAAATACTAGAGCAAACTAAGTACAGTATAAACAGAAATGTGGACTGCTCTCAGAGATAATTTAGAAATATTTATAATTTAGAAGAGAATTGGAGAAGCAAAATCAGGAAAGGAGGGGAAAGAAGAGGAGAGTAGAGGAAAGAATAAAAAAGAACAAAAAAGGAGAGGAGAGGGGTGGGAAGGGGAAATGAGAGGAGGGGAGGAAAGGAGAGAAGAGGAGAGGGGGTAGGAGGAGAGGAGAAGGGAAGAGAGGGGAAGAGAAAAGAGGGGAAGAGAAGAGAGGAGAAGAGAAGTAGTTTCAGATGTATAGTGGGGATTAGAGTATAAACTGTTTTAAAATGTCTAAAAAAGCAATCTACATAAAGGATAAACTTGCTTCCTGAGCCCTTAACATGGTGCCAGGAGATAGCTCAAGTATTCAAACATATATTATGTATCTTGCAAGCAACAATATTTATAGTATCTAGCCAAAAGAAAATGCAAACTCATGTACAACTAACCAAAAATAATAAGCATGTGGATATCCTAGAAGATGCTAAACATAGTGAGAAGCAGTTATCATTAGGAAAGAAATGAAGGACAATCTTACCACATCAGAGTGCCTGTCAGTTGAAAAACACACGCTGTTTTTATGTTTCTGTGTAATATGCATGTTCTAGCTCTCTTATTTCTTAGGCAGATTTTTGTTAAGTAGGTAAGCCTACCTACTGATATATCAACTCCTACTCGTGAAATGAATCAGTAAAGGTCATTGTTACCCTGCAAATGAAGTGTACTCTACATTATCTAATGAAAGCATTGTGATTAAATGCATTTTAAAAATACATGCCTAAGTATGAATCATACTTAAGAACATCTATTTAAAATCTTTGGAAAATTACGTTTCTTTGGTTAAATATGGTTTTCAATACAAGAAAAGAAAAATTATACTTGCAAATGCCTACAGCATGCTGAGGAAGATGCACTGAATCTTTCAAATTACAGTTTCTTTCTAACAATTTTGCTTCTTCCTTTGTTGAAACAATACTGAGGTAAATGACATGTGTGCTCATTTGTGAGGCTTTGGAAATACTGTGAACGGAGACACAACTTATTAATAATTTATGGATATTTTTTGTAATCTGTGTTTTCTTTTGCCAAGATAGCTAAGAGAGCAGATAGCATATTCCAAAGAAAAAGGGATCTGTATTCACAAAATTGTTATCACAAATTCATCACTCTCAGAGTGACCACTAAGCCCAGAATTATTTTCATGACTAAAAAAAAAGAAAAAATGTTTTTTTATTAATGGATTTAAGTATCCGGTTTCTTGAGTGACTATATGAGTGGAAAATCATAAAAGGATCATTGATTGCTATTTACACACAGATCTATGAATGTATTTAAAAAAGAAAAACCTTACATGACTGTATTAAGAGAACAGGTTAACACACAAAAAATGGCTAAGCTGTCTTACATGATTGAAAGAAATAAATATTACCTAGAATTTGTACCAGAAACACTGGAGAGCAGGAAAAGGGCAGGGATGACAGAATCAAATAAAAGTATAAAGCATAGCAGGACATGGCTTTTTAATCTAATTGGTACATACAAATTTCATTTTACTTCTATATTTATATATGACTGTGTATCAGTGAGCATAAGGGAAATGAAAAAGAAGACAGATGCATAAGAATTGAGATTTGGGAACAAACATTTTCAGATTCTCATTTGTAATTGGGTCCTAATCTGATAATGCACTATCATAAAAAGAATATAAAATGAAATAAATTTGGAAAATTTCACCCAGAAATTAGATGCTATACAACATCTTGGAGGGTTACAATTGTAGTCCACACTGTTTGCTTAAATTATTAAAAAAAATATAGCATATTCCATATACATTGCACCACAGCAATATTTTAAATGTCTTTCAATATCATCACTTACTGTTATCTATCAGAATGCATATGAAAGTATCATTCTAGGATAATCTCTGAAACTTCTCTATTTTTATATGAATTGAGTTGATTTTCCATAGGTACTCATCCATTTAATTTAGGAGGGGTAGAAATTTATAGCATACTTCAATTATTTTTTTAAATTGAATATTGGCTGGAAAGGCATATGGCAGAGCTATTTATATTCTTTCCTGGTACTACCTTTGCTTGTCACCTGCTGTTTGATTCATTAAGGCATGATATGTAGGAGGTAAAACAGCAGCCTCTCCAATTGCTGTGAAGTTATAACACAAAAATTAGCAAGTCACTAATAAGTATATCTTACATGAACCTCACACAAATGATGAAGAAATTACTTGATGCTTTGTCCTAGGAATCAAAGACAGGACTCTCTGATTTTAATGCCTAGGGAGTACAGTGACTTTTGGTCTGAAATGACTTGTAGAGCTCCATTTTAAAATATTAATTTAGAATGCAAATCATATTAGTTCATTCTATAGTCCTGCCAAAGCCTATGCCCCACATTTCTTAATATTTATCTAGTCTTGCATTGTATAAAATGTATTTTATAGTCAGTCTGAATGTTTAAAATGGGTATTAAAACTAATTTATTACAAATTATGATTGATTTCAAAAGGGATAGATTAACAATTGACCATGTGCTGATAGGTTTCTTCTGTGTCTTCTACAGAGTGATTTAATGGAAGAAAACAAGTAAAAACAAAACTACTATGCATTAAATGTAACATTAAGTTCTGTTATTAGAAAGGATGGACCAGGAAGGAGGGCAAGGTTTATTCAGATTACACTTCCACATTGCTGTTTATCACTGAAGGAAGTCAGGTCTGGAACTTAAGCAGGTCAGGAAGCAGGAGCTAATGAAGAGGCCATGGAGGGATGTTACTTACTGGCTTGCTTCTCCTAGCTTGCCCAGCTTGCTTACTTATAGAACCCAGGAATGCCAGCCCAGAAATGGTACCACCCACAATAGGCGGGATCTTCCCACCCTTGATCACTAATTGAGAAAATGCCTTACAGCTGGATCTCATAAAGGTACCCATAAAGCTCCTTTCTCTGTGATAACTCCAGCTTGTGTCAAGTTGACACACAAAACCAGCCAGTACAACATCTTTCCACTATGCTATGAAGTCTAGGTACTATCAAGGTTCTAAAAATGACTTTCATTCTGCCATGGTATTTTCTGCCACTCTGATTCTTCTGTGTACTGTCATGGAAGGAACTAATGAGTGTTCTTTTCCTTTTAGCTTCTGGTTCTCTACAAGCAAGTAAAGCCACAAAAAAATGAATGTAACGAGCACATTGCTACTGCTAGGGTCTTGTCACCAATGTCTAGAGAGGCCTTGAAGCAAAAATGGTGGTGGTACTCTGCTTAAATTCGGGCAGAGAACTCTATGTGTTTTTTCAACTTTCACTCAGCAAGAATTCTCAATAATTTAATAATTTGTTTCCACTTATAGTATCAAATTGGGTCTCTATTTCTATCACAGAAACAAGACTATAGCAGGAATGGCTACAAATAAAAATAGACAAAAAAAGGTATAATCCTTTATTTATCTGAGTAAGGGACTAGAAAGATGGACTTATGGTTATGGTTGATCACTGCTCATTCAGAGAACCTGGATTTGTTTCCAGGATTCCAAATCAAGTGGCACACAGCAACCTGTAAATGCAATTCCAGGCGATCTCATGGCCTTGAGCATTTGTATATATGAGGTGCACATAAATTTCTGCTGGCACACACATATATATGTAAGTAAATGTGGGACTGTGTAAGCGTATCTTGGTTCTTGGCTGGACATGGGCCTGGAAAGCAGAGACTTCAAGGGAGAAAGGCAGGTGTTCGGCCATGTCCCCAGAACCCAGGGTCCTGACATGGAGTCTAGTCTCCATAGACCTACATTATTCAGTCACATAGACCATTACAGCCCCGCCCAAAGTTCACAGGTAGAGGGCATGACTACAGGCCTCAGGCTCTAGAGAGATTTACACACTATTGAAGGCCAGAGGGCGGAACCAATTAAGAATTTTTCCCCACACCCTCCCACCTTTCTCCCTCCCTATTTAACTCAGGTCTGCCCTGAGTTTCACGGGGCGGGGGGTGGGGGGGGGGTTACATCCAGATCTATCTACCATCTGCCATGAAAATAAACCCTTTTGGAACCAAGGACTTCCTCATGTCACTGGGGCCGTGCCATGAGGAATCCTGGAGAAGGCCTTTAATGAGCCACTGTAGCCATAGCCACAGTGCCTAACTTCCTGCCTGGAGGAACTTTCTGAGTTCCCAGCCATCTTACCCACAAGTAAAATATAAACACATTTTAAGATCTAAACATTTTATTTTTACACTCAATAAAAATTAGAATCATCCCTAAGAATAATGGCGATACTAGAGGTAATATACATGTTTACAAAGTCATGTGTGCATTTGTTATCTATAAACATTGCTAAGAAACACTGGGGCAAA
The DNA here is from genome assembly GCF_004785775.1 of Grammomys surdaster. NCBI lineage: Eukaryota > Metazoa > Chordata > Mammalia > Rodentia > Muridae > Grammomys > Grammomys surdaster. The sequence goes on from NW_021604660.1 coordinate 2,560,413, forward strand.
ATATTCCGTATTTTCAAAAGTTTCTTCTTCTAGATTTTTTTTTCAGTTTGTTTCTATTATCAGTAACACATTTTTCATTTATGGTAGAGTAAAGTAAACTCACACGGTCATTGTTTTCTTTCACAGTTGTTAATAAATCAATTTATATCACTTTTATGCTCTATGATTAAGAAAAATGTATTAAGCTGACTATCAACAAAGAGATATGATAAAAATAATTTAATTAAAATAATCATGAATGAAATTTTAGACATTTTCCTCAATGTGCTTATGATGAAATCTAGTAAAGATCTGAAAAATTTCATGCCAAAGGGTGTTGTCTGCTTGAGCTCTTCAAAAGTTATATGCATATAGTCAGTTAAAGAATTATAAAGAAATCACAGTTCTCCAGATTTAGTAGTACATGTAAAATTACCCACAGCACGATGTTTCTGAAGCCCCATCATGTGTTTTGTCTCCTATATTCTTTTAAAGATGCAATAAAAAAGAAGGGAGAAGTGGAGAGCTTTTGGGGCTGCCTGGCAGGAATCTGACATTGGCCAAGGACAAGGAAATGGGCTGCTTGGAAGGAATCTGACACAGGCCAAGGGCAAGGAAATGGAGTGCAGGCAGGAATCTGACATTAGGCTAGAACAAAGAAGCAATCTCAGGCAGAAATCTACAATCCTAGGCTAGAACAAAGAAGTAATTGCAGACAGAAATCTAAATCTTAAGCTAGAACAAAGAAGTAAGCTTCAGGCATTAAAATGACTTTGGGCTAGGACAGGGAAGTAGGCTCAGATATTTTGGTCATCCTGATAAGTAAGCCCTTAGAAATAGTGATCACAGGAGTTATCACAGGACTCTCTTTATTGTCATGCATGTTCTTTGACTATCTGGGTTTATTGTCTTGCTTGTTCCTTGACTATTTGCATTTATTCTGTTGCTAGTTCCTCAACTTAGAACTGACCTTAATACTTGCATGTAATTTAAACAGTATAAAAGCAAAAAAAAGAAGGAGGAGGAATGCGATAGGGGATTAATGGAGGTGAGGGGTGTAATGGGGAAAGAGGAAACATCAGAAATGTAAATAAGTAAAATATTGAATTTTACAAATAATACTATAAATTACTGACATTTTTCAAAGTGAATAAAGGAGACCAGTGAACTTACCTGCTTTAACCACACAATAGGTGATCTGAATCATAAGTCATAGGTGGTTTATTGCATTATGATTACTTCTGTATATTCTGTATATTCATATTTATTTTTAATTGGCTATCATAAAATAATGGTACATATAGGTGTAAAGGACAATTCTCTACAAGTTACAAAAAGACAATTTTATTGTCTCAGTTCTGATTTAAATGTGTTCACTTATAAAATTGACAGAGGAATAAAGAGCATTAACTTTCGTATGCACATGCATACTCATTCATTATATATAAACACATTAATATGTAGATGTGGTTGATCTGCTTTTCTTCCAAGATTCTCCAATATATTGACTAAATTATATGATAAGGGTAATTGTAATGTGATTTCAAACGAGAAAGCAAATATCTAATCAAATCTTGTATATTGCCTAAAGAAACACTAGATTAATAAAAGTAAGACAGTTTGAAAAACTAAATTAGTTAGGAATCAGTCCCTATATCTGGATGTTTGTCTAGAAAGAGTAGCATAGAAGTGAATCAGAGAACTCACTCTTAGATTGATATTTCAATCAAATACAGCAAACTAATTAGCCATCATCATCCCCATTTTGTAATCATATTTTTACCGTGTAATTCTACTATCAGCTCTATACATTGGAGAAATCATCTCCTAATTTTTTTTGAATCTAGTAGATTTTATATCAAAGATGTGGCTTGAGGAAATTTATTGAATTTGTGATTTAATTTCATCATCCATAATTGAGACTACTTAATAGCACCACTGCTTTGGAATTGTTACAGGTATTGAAAAGTTACTACATGCAAAGTTCTTAGAAAATTATCTATCATGTAGAAAATAGTTGACAAAGATCAAATGAGCTATCATTATCACTGGTTTGTTAGTAACACATGGAATAATAGTCAGTAAAGTAGGCTTTCTTTTTATGTGATCTTCTAAATATTGTGCTTTATGAAATAGGATCCTTTTAGGTAGGAAACTGAACACAAAGATAATCTAACCAATTATCAGTGACTATTGATATACCCAAATCTTTGTAGTTGTGTGATTTCTAATTTGTATCTGAGATTCTTTGTCTACCAATTGACTGAGGTTTGCCTAACAAAGTTATCAGTTTGAGTACATAAGCCAATAGTATGCCTGGTTTAAGATTCAGCTCTGGAATGTATCTAGTATCTGTACATAGTACTATACTCTTATGATATTGTATTTACACTCAGAAGATTATTTCTTTTTGTCACATTAAATTTGAAAAGAATAATCTGACTGTCTTTTTACATGTATGACTCTGAATTTTTCTATGCATATATTGCAATTTTTAAAACCATAATTTGTTGTGAAGAGTTTTATATATTTTATTTTAATATCAAATCTTTTGAAGAATCTTTGTGAAAGATTCTCTCAAAGCCAGTTGACTGAGAGACAATCACAATGGAATAGTAATATGAATGTAGGATTTGGTCAAAAGACCAGTGTCTTCTTCTAATCCATGAAAATTTCCACAATAGTCATCGTCATCATCATCATCATCGTTGTCATCATTGTCATCATCATCCTCACTATAACCGGCATTGCTATTCTCATAATACTCACTGATATCATTGTTTTATTCTTCTTGCTACCATTGTACATATATGCTGTCCATCCCTCAAATGCATGGTAAGTTTAAGATAGAATGCTTTTACTCTTCTAAGGAAGGAGCAGGATGGCATCTGTAACTCAATAAGTGAATCTGTTTTATTTTGGGAAGAATTAGCATTGAGATATATGAGTCATAGATTAAAAAGTTATACTCTTCAATCATTATTTTAATAATGAAAGCAAGGCTGAATTAAACATCTATCTTTTAAGCACTTATGAATTTTGGAGGAAAGAGAAACAGGAGACTCTACTTAAAATGTCAATCACCTTTTTTTTTCCCATGTTCCATTGCCTATGCTATTTTTGAGGATATTTTCCTTGCTTTCAAGAATCTTCCAACACTCTCACCTATTTTTTCCTTGAATAGTTCCCCACTAAAGAAGTCAAAAGTGTTCAGCAGCTCCTTCTGACAACCTTAGTATTGTCTCTCCATACATGTAAAACATTATATTGAACCACTATCCAAAGTATTGTAAAGATAAAAATTTTTTATACAAACAAAGGTTTTTGATAAGTTGGTGTAAAGCAACACACACACACACACACACACGCGCACACACACACACATACAACCAGCAAAGCAACCTTTGTCTAATATCACAAGAGCAACAGAAAAAAAATATGTGGACTGAATTCTCCAGGGGCAGAAAAGCTAATATAAGAGGTGATGTGGGGTTCTTATTCCCAAAATATTTAAACTCATTAAATGCATTACTAAGTTCCCTAGAGATATGTATAAAAATTAATTTGCCTAGAAACAAAACCCACCTCATTACAGAAGAGCATAGAGATTATTTCTTTCTTTATTAGGGTCAGAACTTGATTTTTCCATAAAGGTTCTCATTTAACAACAACACAACACAATATTAAGAAAATCTTTAGTCAATAGATATGAAGATGGAGCTAAAACACTCTGTGATATCTTCACGGTATCATCATGATATTCAAGCTAAGCTTGTGCAACGGCCTGCCTTAGGGTGAGCTCCTCACCTACGGAGTGCTAAGTATTGCTGACACTAACAACTAAAAGACAGAAAATGTCTTCCAGGATGCTTTTGGAAGCAGGTGTCAATATGCAAATATGCAAAAGAAGAGTAGCCCACTCATTAAGATAGATTTAAAAAGTGGACAAATATGATTCAGTTTCTGTGTTAAACAATAAAGTAATAAGAGACAAAGCAAAAATACTGCAGAGTTTTCAGCAGATGAAGAATTCCTGTTGCAAATATGTGATCCAGGTCCTGTCCTCAAATACTAGAAACTGATTTTAGTGGCCAAAACATTTGTCAACACATTAATACTTTCTTCTTAACTTTTCTTTGTATCAAGGAAAATGTGGATTGATATTTTTAAACTCAGTGCTTCACTTTTGTTCAAGAACATGGTCAGCTTCTTTAGTTCTCCTCAAAATATGAGTCTATAAAAATCAGTTTGTGAGGATCAGCACTGACTAGGTATGAATGTAATGGCACTATCCTTAAAGTCCCAAAGAAATATTACAGTGTGCAAATTAGACTTCTGTTCCTATTAAATAGAAAAGAATATAGTTCTATTGATAGAGGAAAAAAAAAAGGTGAGCTTGGTGGCATATGGAAAAAAATGCCTTGCCTTTTTTTTTCCTCTGCCCAAATATTTGATATGTATCTTTTCATTGTTTAAAAATTATAATTGCTAATGATGAATACTAGAGATATCTGAGATTCCTGCTGGCATGGAAAGACTACATTTATTGTTTAATCAATGCAGTTGAAATCTTCAGAGAATAACTAAAGGAAGTGGCCTGGTTTTAGTCTTCTATTGATTTTTTTCAGATCTACTATTATAATAAATACAAATATACATATGATTTATTTACAGGCAAAGTATGCATGAAGCAACTCTTTTTGTTACTATGGCAACAATCGTATTATATAAGTATACCTGAGATATTTCATATTTTAACCATAGTCATTATATTTTGATATATCACAATAAAGTAATTTCCATTTTAATCATGCATATTCTACTAGTAGAAATTTATGGATGAAAACTGACTCAGCAAAAAGCAAATACTTCTGATTTCCCCATCACTGATTATTAAACTATAGTTGAGTTTTCTCAGTTTCCAAGCAATTACTCATCTCTATTGCTTTCCTAAATATAATCTGTGACCTCTCATCCCACAAGATCTCCCTGGTACTTGTTGCTCTTCTTAATCTCTTACATGTTTCTGTTTTAATTTTTCTTGGTTAGATGTACTTCCTATTGTCTCTCGGACATTTTGTACCCCACCAAGTTCAGAAGAATATTTTTGAGGCAAATCTTAATAAATAAAAGATCAACCATATCATTTAGGATTACAGTGTTATTTGTGAAATGGCATAAGTAATCTGATATAATATGTGTATTTGAATCAAATACATGCAATATGTAAAAACATTTTAATATCCAATTTCCTTGACCAAAGTCACCTAGAATATGCAAATCTCTACCTTTAGTTTCTAGTTTCCAATATTTGGTAAACATGATAGAACAATAGAAATATGGTCCTATGACCATTTGGCAGATCTTTGGGCAGTTACATGTTCCTATTTTTCTAAGAGTATCTTAGAATTCCCCATCAATGAAAATATTATTTAAAATCTATGAACCACCAAATTTACATTGGGAGAAAGATCTTGATTAGACTTTCTAAAGTTTTTAATCCATCAGTTATTTTAGTGAAATGACATGTAAAGCATAGTTTACTTGTTAGAAATAATTATGCATTATACAAGTACAAATGGGTGTCTAGAGATGGCTCAAGGATTAAAACACTTGCTGTTCTTCTAGAAGTTTTGGGCTCTGTTACCAGAACCCATTGATAGATAACAAACCATGGCAGCTCCTGAAGAATCAATGCTTTGCGTTCGTCTTCACAGGCACTACATGATTGTGTGCATAGACATACTACCAGGCTAAAACACATTAACTTAAAATAAAAAAAAATTAAATCTTTATAAATAAATGAAGAAATACAGTGTTGAAAGCTAGAGAATTCTGTGCTTTTCTCTGAAGTCCTGGAGAAATGAGAAATGGAATCAAGTTCTGCATCCTTGCCAAGCAGCTGACTTGGCAAAGCCAGTCTGGGTTTGGGGCTAGGTCCTCAAAGAAATTAGTTCCAGTTGTTGGGAACTTGTCTTTTCCCCTTGGAATTGTCATTCCAGAGGCCACCGTATGCTCAGTCTTTAATGCTCTTGAGATGTGCTCTGTTCTATTTGTACAGCATTGCTTACAAATTGTATGGATTCAGGTGTTAGCCACCTGAAGTGGAAACTTATGGTTTCTTTGTGAAGTCAGTTGTGTTGGATGGTGTTTTGCTGGGGCAAACACATGAAGGAATGTTTTCCTAAAGCATACACAAGTGAAAGGATGTTTTTCTAAAGCAATCACGTGAAAGGACAGTGATGAAGGATTTGCTGCTAATGGAACACACACATTGGTTTGCCTTACATTGCATAGCTGAGCTCCATTGTCATGACTTCATAGAAACACACCAAAAACCTTCTGGTGGTGTTCTGGCAACTTCTTGCTACTTCTTTACTCAGGCTGATTGGCAGAGTGATATCAGCTGATATAGATTCACATGAAGTTTTGCTAAAACAGAGTCATGTGCTGAGGCAAGACCTGTGGAGGATAGGTGATGTTTGGAAGGAGTATGAATAGTACTCAATGGACAGTTGGGGGGCTGACGGAGCTTGCATAGCTACTTTTGCCATGCTTCTCGGTCTCATGTCTTCATCTTTGCTGATCATCACTTTGTTGGGAAAGGCACAGCAAAAAACTTCTGCTGGCCTAATTGTTCCTGCGGTCTCTTGCTGATTCAGTTATGGCCTGGCTGTTTCTACCAGGTTGTGCCACTGCTGGTGATTCATGTTTGCTTATCCCCACTGTACTGAACAAGGCTGTTGGTATATTCTTGAAGTAGTTGTGAGTGGATCAAGCTGCCACTGCTGATTTCTGTGTACAGAACTATTGATTTCCTGACAGTGCAGATGAGATTTTCTCTAAAGAACAATTTTTAAACAGACCCACTTCCCCTGAATCCCAATAACTTTAATTTTCAACTACCTAATAACATTTCTTTTCTATTACTTCTGGTGGGTGGTGGGCTAGAAGGGAAGTTAAAGCATTTAAGAACCATTATTAAAAATAGGGTTGGACCAATAGTGATGGCCTTACCTGAGAATTTAGGAGTGACAGCACTCGTGGGAGACCAGCTCTCTCCGGGCTGGATTTGGGTACAGAGAGGTGTATCACAAGGTTAGCTCTGGGGTGCAGATGGAGACGGGAAGGATCCTGTCCCTGGCTTTTCCATAGTTCCAGTGCTGTGAGTTCCTGGTGGGTCCCTCTTTGACCAGTTATTGGAGCAATAGTGATGGTCTCACCTGTGAACTTAGGAGTGACAGCACTCCTGAGAGACCAGCTCCACATAAAACAAGATACAATGAATCTAATAGAAGAGAAAGTAGGAAAGAGCCTCAAACACATGGGCACAGGGGAAAAATTCCTAAACAGAACACCAATGGCTTCTGCTCTAAGATTAACAATAGACAAATAAGATCTCATAAAATTGAAAAACTTCTTTAAGTGTAATTGACACTTCAGTAGGACAAAATGACAACCAACAGATAGGGAAAAGATCTTTACTAATCCTACATCTGATTAAAGGCTAATATCCAATATATACAACAGAAATCAAGAAGTTAGACTCCAGAGAACCAAATAACCTTATTAAAAATGGAGCACAGAGCTAAACAAAGAATTCTTAACTGAGGAATATCAAATGGCTGAGAAGCATCTAACGAAATGTTCAACATCCTTAGTCATCGGGGAAATGAAAATCAAAACAACACTGAGAATCCACCTTACATTAGGTAGAATGGCTAAGATCAAAAACTCAGGTGACAGCAGATGTTGGCGAGGATGGAAAGAAAGAGGCACACTCCTCCATTGTTGGTGAGACTGCAAGCTGGTACAACCACTCTGGAAATCAGTCTGGAGGTTCCTCAGAAAACCGGACATAGTACTACCTGAGGATTCAGCTATACCACTCCTGGGCATATACTCAAAAGATGCTCCAGCATATAACAAGGACACATGCTCCACTATGTTCATAGCAGCCTTATTTATAATAGCCAGAAGGTGGAAAGAACCCAGATGTCCTTCAACAGAGGAATGGATACAGAAAATGTGGTACATTTACACAATGGAGTATTACTCAGCTATTAAAAACAATGACTCATGAAATTCTTAGGCAAGTGGAAAAAACTAGAAAGTATCATTCTGAGTGAAGTAACACAGTCACAAAAGAACACACATGGTATATTCTCACTGATAAGTGGATAATAGCCCAAAAGCTTGGAATACCCAAGATACAATTCATAGATGATATGAAGCTCAAGAAGAAGGAATACCAAAGTGTGGATCCTTAGTCCTTCTTAGAAGGGGGAACAAAATACTCACAGTAAGAAACACAGGGGCAAAGTGTGGAGCAGAGACTGAAGGATAAGCTATCCAGAGACTGCCCAACCTGGGGATCCAGCCCATATACAGACACCAAACCCAGACACTGTTTCAGATACCAAGAAGTATTTTCTGACAGGAGCCTGATATAGCTGTCTCCTGAGAGGCTCTGCCAGAGCTTGTCAAGTACAGATGTGGATGCTCACAGCTAACCATTGGATTGAGCACAGGGTCCTCAATGGAGGAGTTAGAGAAAGGACTGAGGAGATGAATGGGTTTGCAACTCCATAAGAAGAACAAAATTATCAACCAACCAGACTCCACAGAGCTCCCAGGGGCTAAACCATCAACCAAAGAGTACACATGGAGGAACCTATGGTTCCAACTGCATATGTAGCAAAGGATGGCCTTACCTGGCATCAATGGAAGGAGAGGCCCTTGCTCCTGTGAAAGCTGGATGCTACAGTGTAGGTGAATGCCAGGGCAGTGAAGTGGGAGTGGGTGGGTGGAAGAGCACCTTCATAGAAGCAGGGGGAGGCAGGATGGGATATAGGGTTTGTGAAAGGGAAACCAGGAAAGGGGGATAACATTTGAAATGTAAATAAATAAAACACCCAATAAAAAAATAGGGTTGAGAAAAATTTAAGCATACAGTCATCTATTGACTTGGTCCCAATGTGTGACAATTTCGATGACTTTATCTCATTTCTCCACATAAAATAGTAGACAAGATTCTCAACTTCCTAATAAGTGTGTTTGTCATAAACCACAACTTGTATAAAACTTCCTGATCCCAAATTTTTCTATTTCTTTGCGATCTGGTCTACTGGTCTCCTCTCTTAGGCCCCTGTCACTAACAAACACCCTGCTGGTCCAGGTCAATGCATAGGTTTGAACTTTGGAAAATGGCAGTTTAACTACTGAAAAGAAAAATGAATATGTAATGTCTTGACTGATTCCTTCGGATAAAACATTGCAAACTTAAATTTAAGGCATTTAGAATCTCTCCATGACTGTTGTCTTTGAATAGTTTATAAAACTTGTGCCCATTTATTATCCATGGTAGTAGCACTGGACCACATAACTTCTAGAATACCTCTTATTGTGGGTTTTATAGAATCTTAGCAAAAATGTCACTCTTCTAATACTGTGTGAGTTAGTTTAAGCGTTGAGGCATTAGAAGGTAAAGCTACTTAGAAGCATGAATCTGATTGAATTTTACATTAAAACAAACCTTTTCCCACACAAATTTTGGCATATTTAATTTAAAATGTTAGTTGTCAGTGTCAGATCTAGCATGGCTGTGTAAGGGGTGGCGTGACACAATTTCTGCCCCTGAAGCATTGCCAGGCCTTTGATCCCTACCTGAATTGATGGTTACTGTTGCCCTGAAGTTGATCTGCTGTCTCTTCTATTTTACTTTTCATCTTCCTTTCTAGGAAGTATACTTCCCTCATTATTCAGAGCTAATACTAAATGAAACAGATGTGCTTCTCCAGAATGAGGAATGGAGGTGGTCAATAGGCAGAGGAGGATGATCGTCTGCTTGGCCTTTAGTGTCATGGGAAAGTATCTAGACAATATAACTACAGAGGCCATAAAAGCCTACATGGCCCTTTGTAGAAATTGCTCATTGTTAGACTCGACTTTGAACTTAGAATTATGAGAAGACACGTGTATCCCTCCGCTCCAGTGACTGCTACATTAATTAGTCAGGCTGAATTTGAGGACATCAAATAGTTTCAAGAAGAAAAGTTATGAATAGGAAAAAGAGGAGCCTATAAAAAACAAACCAGTGATATTTGGATTTATCTTACTGGAGGAAGGCTGGTATACAGTCTAGAAACAAATAAAATTAGGAGGAGAGTATATGAGGCCATGGAATTGCTAGGATAGGAAACAAAGTTTAGAGAATTAAAAGATGATGTACAAACATAGGAAAAATTAGTATTTCATTGTCCTAGTTACTTGAAGGATTGAAGTTGGTAAGGCCTATTTTACTTTCATAAATTTTAAAACTTTTTAAGAAATAATTTTAACCTTAGTAGTCTGTCACCTTTCTGTTTTTAGGTTAAAACAGACTGCTGTGTGCTGTACCAGGAAACTGCAAGAGCTGTGTCCAGCTACCCATGAAGAACAGGCTGTGTAAAAACTATAAGGAAATGTGCTTTTGCTTTGTGTTTAGTTTCTGTTTTAATTTTAGCAGGGGTTGAGACTAATGGTATGAAATTTATAGAATTTACATAAATTTAAGAATTTCTTAAAAAGTTAACAATGATCAAAGCCTTGATAATGTAAGTTTAGTAAATAGAAGACTGTGTTCAGGCTCTCTGGTCAGAAGAAGGAGAAAGGGTGAGAATAAAGAAAGGAAAATAGGAAGAAGGAAGAATGAAAGAAGGAAGAATGATGAAACTCCTCTGGCAGAGAAGGAGCACATGAACTGTCAGCTGCATCCACTACTGACTCTGAGTCAATATTGAGTCAGGGCCACTCCCTTTTCCCCTTTCTCAGGACCCTCCTCACACTGAGGCTGGACCACTGCAATTCAGGTCACTTTGGTATATTAGAAGGAACAGGGGAATAATCTTATAATCATTTTACCTTCTGCCCCACAGGTTTAATTTTAAACTCATTTTTCAAATTGTATTATACAGCTATAAATACAGATGTCTCATTTTACTTTATTTAATAAATAAATATATTTATTTAGTGTATATATTTTTATTTTATATTTTGTTCTAAACTAAAGTACTTGGTGTAACTAAACACCAATGACCTTTGTCAATAAAAATGGGGGGAGAGTACAATGCAGGAAATATCGAAATTAGAACATGATTTGTTTTGCATCTTTTTACTAATTGTTCCCATTTTTGTCATTATTGATATTCTGAATTTTATTGCAATCTGGCATTAATTGGAGGTAATTGATTATCTTTATCTGGTAATTGCTAAGCAATTTTTGAAATTGATGGGAATGCACAGAGGGTATTATATTAATTGGAAATGACTATCTAAAATTATAATACACACAAATATATGTACAGCTATACATATACAATGTTCCCTTTAAATGCTGAGGAATGCCTAAGGAAAAATACTACCTGGTGTGAGAAACCGATTGACTTATTGGTCAGGGCTGTCCAAGGAACTCCCAAAGTATATAGACTATTGTTATTGCCCTTTGTTGTACCACAGAGATGGAAGTCCATTTTTCTGATTACACAATTTAAACAGAATTTAAATAACAAACTGAAAAGATATTATCATTAATAATTCATTTAACATATTAAAAAAGGAAAAATTATCTAGACCTTGGTGATATATGTCAAATGTGGTTCACAAACCAATGATCAGCCCAACATAAATAAACCAATAAAGACACAGTAAATAAATTGAGGAGATAGCTTGATGTTTAAAAGTTCTTTCTGTCTAAGCCTGATAACATGAGTTCAATTCTTAGAAAACTCTTAAAGGTGGAAGTAGAGAACTGACTCAACAGCACTGTCCTCTGACCTTTATGTGTACCACGACAGGTATGAGCATACACACAACACCAAAGGAAATACAGTTTTAAGAAGTTACAGTATTGCAGCTTCAAGGTTCACAAGTGAGTAAGACTATTACAATAATGAATGGTCTGACAAAACATTCTCTCTGGTGTAGTAGTGGGATGGGCATCATGGGAGCAACAAACCATTTTCTGACTGCCATTATTGGGATATGAATCTATGACTGGATGGGTGATAAGTCCTGGGGAGAACTAACTACTATTATTCTGCTAAATGGACATGGTATTAAATTGACTCTTGATGCTTTCCTGTTATACCCATAAGTTAATTCATTTCCCAACCTTTGTAAGAAAAGATTCTTTTTGAAGTAGATGATGATTAACACAGTGACCCATTCCTGACTCCAATGCAGGAAATAAGAGACATGCTCATTTCTAATTGAAACATATACCACATATGTCTTTCCAAAGTTCAATGATCATTAAAGAAGATGGAGTGGAAGAGTGTAAACAGCAGAGGTGGTGGATGAGTACTAATAAGCAGAGAATTATGAACGTATCAGGGAAGCTGCACATGAACTCAGAGAAGCTATGACAGCATACTCAAAGCCTGCACAAGGTCAAGCCATATAAATCTTAGCCTGAGAGAAAGAGGGAATTTGTGAATTTGTTTGCAGCCAAGACAATGGACATATGTGAAATTGTTTGCTGCTTAAAGAGAAAGAGTTGATTTTCTGAGAGTGCAACTCCTGGTAAATCATGCATGCTCCATTGGATAGCCCCATATCCAAGTGTATTTGGGCAGTACAAATTGGGTTTTATGGATTGAACAAAATAGAGAAACATCCGAGTTGAATGGACAGGGAAGGGAAATAGAACTCAGAGAGTTGAGGGAGGTTTTGGATATGATCAAAGCATGTATGATATATTCTAAGAACTAATAAGAATATTTTTAGAGAAACGACACAATGAGAAAATTTATTTCATCAAGGGAAGAAACAGTAGTCCATCACAGCATTTAAATAATGACACAGGGAAAAATAACAACATCAGAGAAAAGATATTAAAACCATGAATCACAGAACAACAATCTTAACAGCTGTGTGAAAGTTTGAAACAGATTGTTCAGTTATAAACATTGACGACCCACAGCTTATGGCTCATATGACTCTTTTGTACTCTTCTTGTGTATCTTTGGTCAAAAGCAATCATAAGATAGCAAACAATGAATCAAAACTGGGTCAAAAAACACAGAAGACTAACACTAGAGAATATAAGTTAATTAAGGAGTCTGTGTCTCTTGCTTAAGAAATGTCATTTACCTAGATTCTAAGAAAACCTGCAAATTTAATAACTACTGTGCTACTGTACTCTGAAGATTCTTTAAGGAGACCAAAACCAGAGCATAGGGAAATAATCCCCCCCTTTTAAAGGAAACATCTTATTGTACAATCCTGAATATAATGTAGAAGCATACAATATCCAATATTATAATCAGAAAATTATTGTGTTGTGTCTATTACAGAAAGAAATAAGCAATATGCCTTTCATCTTCTCACTCAATAAAAGCCAATAATTCCACTCTCTGTTGCTTGATTATTTTTTTGCTTGATTATTTTTTATTTGAATGCTTTAAAGTGTATATTTTATTTTAAATTTACTTCTATTTTTGAAAAATATATTTTTTCTCACATTATATACCCTGATTGCAGTTTCCCCTCACTTTGCTTCTCCTAGTCTCCCTCCCATTTGGTTCTACTCCTTTTCTGTCTCTTATTAGAAAACAAATAATCTTCTAAGGGTTATTAATAACTAAAATAAAACTAAAGTATTGGAATTGAACAAAACAAATGGGAGGAGAAAAGTCCAAACAAAGACAAAAGAATGAAAGACCTACTGGGGCATTCCATAAAAACTTATTACTGGAAATCACAATATGTAAGCAGAGGACCTGGTGCAGACCCTTGCTATTTCTGTGCATTCTGCATTTATGACTTCATATATTGATTATGTAAGGTCCTTGTTTTTTTGGTGTCCTTAGTCACCTCTGGCTCTTGCACTGTCTCCTGTTACATGAGGTTCCCTGAGCCCTGAGGAAAGGGATTTCATAGAGAAATTCTGTTTAAGGCTGAGTGTTCCAGGTTTTCCCACTTTCTGTATAGTATCTGGCTGTGGATCTGTATTTGTTCTCATCTGCTGCAGGAGGAATCTTCTCTAATGATTGCTAAGCAAGGCATTGAACTATGAATCTAACAGTATCATTAGGAGTTATATCTATGCTACTTTATTTGTTTGTTTGTTTGTTCACTTATAGAACATTAGTATTTTGATTTACTCTAGGTCCCTCCATTATCTTATCTTAGGTTCTTGGTCACCAAAACAGTGTTGGGTATAGTTCCATCTTACAGAGTTGACCTTATGTCAAATTAGACATTGGTTGGTTACTCCCACAAGTGTTTGCCACCATTGCCCTAGCATATCTCGCAGGCAGTAAAACATTGTAGATAAAGCATTTGTGGCTGGCTTGGTGTTTATGTCGCTCTTCTGGTAGGATGCAGAATACCCTCCTATATCAGAGACACCAGCCAGTAGAAGTGAAGGCTCTGTGTAGGCACAAGATCAACTTCTCCATCCATTTTCAGTGAGTTGTATGGATGCTGTCTTCAGCCATGGGGCCTTATCATCAGTTTATGGAGAACAATCTGTAGTATTGACAACTACTGGATTCTTTGGGGTTTCCCATGGGACCACTTTGGCCAACCACTCAATTATATGAAACTAAATTTTGTTCCTGGAAGCTTCGTTTGCTGACAAGAGACGGCCATTTGGGACTCAGTCTTCTCCATTATTTGGTTATCTCATTTAGATCATCTTCATAGATGTATTTATGTTTGGAATCTTCAGCTATATTAGATTTCCATACTACTCTACAAATAGTAATTTTAGCTGCCTTTCCCTATATTTTTTCTCTTGCTCCCTTCTCCTGTCCCCATCCCCACTTGATTCTCTTGACATCCAAACAGCACCAGATGTGGTTTCCCTCTCATGGAGTGGGTCTTCTCCTATAAGGTTTCTGTTTCACTAATGCTGAATGATGGAAGGAAATGAGAGGCATTTGTTATTCCTAGTTACCCTTGTTAGTTCCAATTAATTCTCATAGTTTCCAGGTTGATCCTGGAGATATATCCTTCAAATATCTAGTATGTAGTGCAGCAGCAAAAAGTAACCCTGTGTTTAGTTCTCACAGAGACCTTTTCCCAACATCTCAAAACAAATCTCACATTTTGTGTCAATTTTTGTACTATTTTTACTTCTTTCATCAAGCAGTAGTTGTTAAAATGCTAAAAGGGAGAGTTATGTTGTTAAATTACAAAGATATCACTGTAATCATGAAACACAGAAGGGAAGCTACACAGATAGGATTGACTTATATGTTGTAGCACCAAGGACTACCACTAAATTAATGGAATCACAAGGAGACTACTAGCAATTTAACAAATTTGAAGAGTGTTCTTGAAGCCATAGTCACCCTCTCAAAAATTAGTAGGTATTTTTATACCCCAGGGTCCACGTTAGTATAGATTAGCACTCAACGAGGCAATCAAAGAGGGAAAGGAAGAGTGATTTGTATTACAGACTTCTCTATAAGTGTCACATACCAAAGAAGGTAGCATATGTAAAATTAGAAATAAATACCAGTTTGAGCCCAGGAAAGAAGAGGCAATAGTAGAAATTAAGGCAGATTCACTGCTCTGACTTTTGAATGACATGTTTTTAAAAATTGAAGTATTAGTGGTACTGGCATAAAATCTGCAGTTGTTCAATAATAATAAACAGGGCAGAAGTGTTAAAAAAAAAGGAGATACAATTTCAAGAAGAAGAAAGGATAGGCAATCCCACATAAAAAACTTTAGTAAATAAAAAAATTCAATATGTACTATATTGAATAGATACGGAGAAAGTGAACAGTTTTGTCTTGCCCCTGATCTTAGTGGAATTGCTCTAAGTTTCTCTCCACTTAAATTGATTTTGGCTACTGGGTTGCTGTATACTGCCTTTAATGTGTTTAGGTATGTTACCTTGTATCCTGATCATGCTAACTAACTTTTACCACAAAGGGGTGTTGGTGTTTATCAAAGGCTATGTCAGCATCTAATAAGATTGATCATGTGGGGTTTCATTTGTTTGTTTGTTTGTTTGTTTGTTTTTCTTTCAGTTTGTTTATGTGGTGGATTACATTGATGGATTTTGTAAGAGCTTGGGGAATCCTATGATAGAGGGGGAGGAAGCATTGAAGGACCCAGAGGAGACTAGGACACCACAGAAACCTATAGAGTCAACTAACCTAGATCCGTAGGGGCCTATTGAGACTGAACTGGTAGGCAGAGAGCATGCTTGAGAGGGACCTAGGCCCTCTGCACACATGTAACAGTTGTGCAGCTGAGTTCTCATATGGTGGCTTCTAAAGAGGGAGCTATGGCTGTCTCTAACTCTGTTTCCTGCCTTTGGATCCCTTTCCCCTAACTGAGATCTTTTGTCTATCCTTAGTAGACAAAGATGCACCTAATTTTACTGCAACTTGATATGCCAAGGTGGGCTGATATCATTGAGAGGCCTCCCCTTTTCTGGGTAGAATAAGAGGAAGCAGGAGGCAGGGGTGGGGACTAGCAGGAGAGGAATGGGGGTAAGCCACAATTGGGATGCAAAGGAAGTAAACAGTGTAATAATAATGCAGTGCAAAAGAAATTCAACAACAAAATATTTACCTACAAATATCAGCAGAATGTATATTTTCTTTTAGATATTTCCCATAGAGTCTTAATTTATTTTAATATAGGATACAGTACAATGTTGTGACAATGGCCAACATGCTATAAACATTTTGTAGTCTCTTTGTTGGCCCATAAGGGACTCTTAATTTTTTGACATATTAACTACATGTGATTAGTTTTACCTACCGACATGGCAGTGAAATTTTTTAAGAGGTGCCAGGGTTATGACATAAAAGACTGCCACAGTGGGCTCTTTCCAACTTTCAGCATGGTGTCATTGAAAGTGGAATTGAGCAAAGATGTTAAACCATGCGTTGGGAGCTTGCCTCCAGAGCTCCAACACTGTGTGCTGTATTTCTTCCCTGATCTAATTGCTCTTTTTTTTTGTACATTCTTTTATAACACATTTTTATTACTTTCCAGGAAATGGCATCTTTATAAAAGAGGGAAACTTCCATCAAAGAAAGGAAATAGGTTTTTATGTTTTCCAATTCTGTACTAGTTAATATTTTAAACCTGATGGATATGGAGTCACCATGGAAACAAACATCTGAGCAGGTCTGTGAGTCACTATACAGGGTGAACTAAGTTGGAAAGACTGGGCTAGGGATGTTGACTAATATGGGATTCTGCAAGGTAGCTTGGTCACCAGTTGAGCTAAGACTTGAAGTCCCAGAAACCCTGAAAGAATGGTACACCAGGCCCCTGTCACTAGCCTCATCTCCTCATAGATTTGTGGTCATCAGTCATGGAAGGGCAATGCTCCTAAGCCCCTCCACTTGTAGAGGATGTGACCTGTGGTCATGTAGGCTCAAGAAAGATCTCCATTTTAATGAGGCACCTAAAAGCCTGAGGGGGTTTAACCAGTGAGCTTTCCTTCCCAGATACTCCTCCCTGCGAAATGTATTTAAGTACATCTACTTTCTGCCTGACAATAAAGGTCTTAAAATCATGGGATGCCTCTTTTCATCAAGATCTGCCGTGAGGAGCCATGGAGATGGCCTTCAACTGTAGAGCCACAGACCAATGTGGTAGAAGGCCTCTCTGTGCTCATAGCCACGACCACCAAGCTCAAGCTCGAGCCTGCCACCACCATCAAGCCAAGGATTCCCCCATCAGGAACATCCAGAGCTCTCCTTTTCCCCCTGCCCCTGGCCAGATCCAGCCTGCAGGACCCACTCCATTCTTAGCTCTTCTGAGACTTCCAGCAGTGCCTGGATGTCCAAGAGCCTAAGAACCAGAAGCTCCCACAACCCCCTCTGCCTCCTCACAGGCCCAGAAGCCCAAGCCAGCTCCTGCTGCCCTGCACCTCAGACTGCACTTCCCCACCCCTGGGTCGGTTTCCTAGGGCTGCCCTATGGCCCAACACCTGTCCAGCAACAGCATGGGGTAAGCTTGGATAAAACTTCCCATATTCTGCCTTGTTGAGCAGCAGAGCCCTGTGGCAGAGCAGACAAGGGACCAATAACCCTACAAACAGGAACAAATGAGCTGAGCATCGTAGTTCATCTCTCTTTGACTCCCAACTATGGATGTGATATGACAACTGCCCCCTCTTCCTTCCCACTACCACATCTCGCCCTCTACAGAGGACTCTACCCTCAAATTAACGAAACCGTTTTTTCCTTAGGTGGCTTCTTTTCACAATTTGTCACAAAAAGAAAAAGTTAATACAAAATCTTCCTTAGTATTTCAAATGATTTGAATTTCTTTTGTTCATTCTTTTTCTCACATCCAGTTTTACATATTTAAGTTTCTACAGATACGGATTTATTCACTTAAAGCTACTATTTGATAGCCTCTATGCAGTTCACTGATTTTTAGGAATGTGCTATTTTGCTTTGTTCTTTTGATAAAAATATATCTCTCCTGTGATATTGAGAGGTTTGGTCAATGCCATGAGGCTCTGTAAATAGCGAGGATGGGAAAGAGTATAAGACTTATGAGAAAGCAGACAAAATTTGAATAGCACTGTAATGTGTTGGCTGTGAGACCTGGACACTTCCCTTAATGTTTTGTTTCCTTATGCTCTCCATTAATAAATCTAAGAAAATAATGTAACTTAAAGCAACTGCTTATAAAGCTTGACCTGGTTATTTAAATAATCAAGGCCATTTGTGAGACGAAATACAGTTTCAAATTTATAGGAATTTTTGATATTTTCTATATACTATATCTTGTTCATAATCTTATCACATAAGTAATGTTTGGGTCATAACAGTCTGTTATAAATTACATCATAAACATCTCTCCCACTTGCTTTCCAGAAAAAGTCTATTACTATCTGTATCTGTCTATGTCTGTGTCTGTGTCTGTGTCTGTGTCTGTGTCTGTGTCTGTGTCTGTGTCTGTGTCTGTGTCTATGTCCATGTCTATGACTATATCTATATCTTTTTATTTTCTTTACTTTGGGGCCTAGAAAGAAAGAAATATGTCAGAGAGGATTATATATCATTGTGTTTGTTTAACATTGTACAAACAAATATATTGTTCGTATTCCCTTCTGACAGTCATATCCTAACTATGAGATCTATTTAATTCACTATATGTTACTTCACTGTATCTAGAGCAACTGCTTATGTTAACTACAAAATAAAAAAGAGAGCTGGGTTTTTGGCTCAATGGTGCTCTTTCTGGGGGCCCATTTTTCAGTTCTCAGCATACACATAATGGCTTACAAACATAGGAAATTCTAGTTCGAGGGATAATGAGGCTCTCTGCCTTCTGAGAGCACAAGGCAAATGGATGATGGACAGACATACATGTAGACAACACACTCATACACATAAAAACAGATTAAACACAAGCATATGTTTTTTAAAAATCTAAAGATATCAAAATTTAAAAAAGAACAAAAGAGAAAGAAAAACTCACTCTGAATCATACGTTACATTTAGCAATGTTTGATATTCTAAATTTTATCGTATTTCTTATTGTGGCTTTAATTTCTGTTGTTATAAATAAAGTTGAAACATTGTCATTCTCATTGGACTGAAATATTTATGGTTTTAATTTTGATATAGTTGTAATGGGATCACAGTTGTTTTGATGTGTGATGTTTATATGTTCATGGATTTTTTTTTCAAATCTCTAATTGCACATTTGGTCTTTTCCTGACTCACTAAACATTTAGGAAAATATTTTCCATTCAGTTGGGCTTAGTATATTTTTTCTATAGACTTTGATACTTAATTTTCATTTATAAGTCATGGTTATTCAAGAATGAAATAATTTCAACTTCTTGCTTTGCTATTTTTAATTTAAATAATTAAGTTTTAGATTTGAATAGATAATATTTTTACCTAACTGTAAGATTTTAAAACTGTGATAAGGTAACATCTTTTTCTTTGACTGTTAACCTCAAGTGGTAGGCATTTCCCTCAGCCTATCAATGGAATATTTTATAGATGCACCCCAGATTACTTTCCACATATGCATAAAGCATACATGCATGTATTTATTCTTCTCTTATACAAATAACTTGGTTCAACATACTGCTTTTTAATTTCAAATATATCTTTCAGAATGTTTGTTATACAACAAACAGATTTTTCACAGGGAGATGCAAAGTACACATATGTGCACACACACACACACACACACACAGATACACATAAACACACACTCTTGGATATCTATTCACCCCTGAAAGGGAACCCACTACTGACCAAAGTAAAGTCCACCTTGGTAAACCAGTGAGGTTTATTTTATTTTAGTGGCCGAGTGTGACTTTTAAGAGAAGAGATAACTGCAAAAGCAGTTGTATGACTAAAAAGACCACCCCACATAGGTGAGGACCGTGGAAGTCTTTAATCCTGAATCACACTTCACAACTCAGAGGCAGCTCTACCAGTCTGAGAAACATGTTCTCTGCAGTGATGCTTAGCCTCCCTCTGCCTAGCAGTTGTTGCTTCTGTAGCCTTGGGGAGTGGGCATTCAAGAAACTGTCAAGTTTCTGTTTTCCTAGACATGTGACGTTTATTTTCATCTAGTGAACCTTCCCAGTCCATCCTGAAGACAATATTTCAATTCAGAGGGAAGTCCTCTACAAGAATATTTCCTACTGATAAATAATATTCACAAGGTTTGGATTGACAATGCATTTAATTATCACAATACAGCCAGTCATTTCAAACATTACATTACATTCTTCTCAATCTTATTTAATTACTAGCAATACTACACTTACAGGCACACTTAAGTCATTTCCAATATGAGTGAGCAAATATGCATAAATTCCTAGAAAAGAAACTACTGGTCAAGGGTTATCTATGGTTGTTAATAATGCTAGATGTTCTACTTCTCTTTTACTTTGAAAATAAGAATGAAGCTGGTTATGGGAAAAAAATAGGTTTGGGGATGCAGATGGAAATATTATCCTCCACTCTAGACTGTAAACACATAATTCATGGAAAAGAAGACAAAGTTTTCTACTATAGAAAGCAAACAGATGGTGCCAGAAAGATTCTAAGTGGGTGTATGATTCTTTAAATAGCATCAAATGGGTCCTGAAGGAGGAGACAGATTCCTCTGGGGCTTCTATTTCACACAGGAGTTGATAGCTTTGGGTGGGGCTATGGTTTCTTTCCTTTGTAAGACACTGATTTCTTTGGGACAGGAAAGATAAAAGAAACAATCAAAGATCTAGGGACATGGCTTTTAAACTTTTTAGCATGTGATTTTGTGTAGATTTTCTCTTTGGACCTGAGTTATCACATATTTTTCCAGAAAAGAATTCTTTTTTGTTTTTTTTTTTAATGTTTCTGTATAAAAATAAGAGTTACACAGATTCCTTTCAGTTTTTCATTTCTGTGAGATATCATTTTTACCATTTCTTGTCTAGCATAAGGTTACTTTTGCCAGTTATTTGTGGTAATTACATTAAAAAATTAACTTTCTAAATAGTCAACTACTGTGAATCTTAAGTTCTTTAAGAATGGTTATCTGCTCCTACACCAAACAATTATATTTTAATTTTACTTTTGTAATTTTTAAGATTTATTTTTATTTATGTGTATGGATCTGTGTTTTATGTGTACAGACCATATGTACATGTGTTCCTGGAGGACAGAAAAGGGCATGCATAGATCTTCTGGAGCTGGAGATATCAGTAGCTATGAGCCAACCAACACAGGTTCTGGGAATCAAGCATGCATCCTTTGGAAAAACAGTAATGCTTTTAACTGCTCCAACCCCAAATTTTACCTACCTTTCTTTCTTTCTTTCTTTCTTTCTTTCTTTCTTTCTTTCTTTCTT
>NW_021604660.1:2582238-2586061 GCF_004785775.1 Grammomys surdaster
TTTCTTTCTTTCTTTCTTTCTTTCTTTCTTTCTTTCTTTCTTTCTTTTCTTTCTTTCTCTCTTTCTTTCTCTCTTTCTTTCTTTCCTTCTTTCTTTTCTGTTAATCTATTTATATGAGACATTGACTTCATTCTCTTTTTGTTATTTTTCTTGTATTGGGTGATTTAATCTTTTATTTACTCTTATTTTACAACTGAAAGGTAAATTACTGATTTGTGAAATAATAGGAAGAGATAAAATTTAGTGGGCATATATATAAACACACACACACACATATATATACATATATATATATATATGTGTATATATATACATATATATATATGTATATATATATATGTATTGTTTCTTATGTTTCTTTTTCAATAAATAAATGCAATTCCTAGTATTTATAAAGACTCAGAGATATGGATAGCCATGAACTGGAAATCCACAAGACACAAAATACAGCAATTTAAAACGAAGCATAATCTCCCCAATTCTAGATATCCTCACAAATTAAAGTGATTGTTTTTTTGTTCCGAGAAACAGGGTGCTGCAATAAATGTCTCTTTGGGTACACAGTGTTTTATAATTATAAAAAGACTATATTACCTATGTGTCTTGGTCTTTACAGACCAGAACCTGCAGTCCTATCTCACACTCTTGAATAGATGTACATTTTAATGAGTGCTTGTAAAGAACTTGTTCTGTGCTTAAATAAATATTAGAAGAATAGATAAGGTCACAATTTCTTTCTTTCTCTTTTATATTTATTAAAAGGAAATAAGAAAAAAGGAAGCTCAAGGTAACTTACCTGTAGTGCTTTAAGCATTTTCTGATGGTTCAAGAATTTTTTTGTTTTTATATTTAACAAAACATTCACGAAGAAGCCTTTCTTTTTAAATTTCAAATTGTAAAGATACCTTGGAATTATAATGATGGATAATACTAATTTATCTATAATTAAATGATTATCTCTACATGTACATTGTCAAAATATTTGAAGTCTCACTTTTTCTTGTGAAATGACCCTTCTTATTATTTCATTAATTCTTACAAAATTTCAAGGGCACTTGAGAAGTGGCTTATTTTTGTTGTTGTTGTTGTTTTAGTTTGTTTTTTGTTTGTTTGTTTGACTAATTTGTTTTGTTTGGTTTTTATTTATTTTTTGTTTTATTTTATTTTTATCTTGTTTTTTTAACAGAGAGACAATATGAAGTATATAACATTTCATAATAACTTTTATACATGAAAAATGATTGGCCTTCTACCATTTCTTCTAGTATATACAACATGTAGTCTATAGTGAATTCTAATACATCTTTACACAGCTCATGCTCCAAGAACCTGTATGAGTAGATGCTTCATCGTGTTGCCCCACCTTTGGGTCTTTTCTTCCCAGGGACTTGAGTTCCAATCCAGTTTTAACAATGTCAAAAGCCACAAGGAGACATCCCATGTCAAAGACAGTATAGCACACTAGCCAGTAGGAAAAAAAAAGTATGGAGAGAATGTCAGTTGTACAAATCAGAGCATGCCCTTCTCTGATTACAGGCTGTGGTATGCACAGTCTAAAATAGTAGCAGAGCAAAAAAGTGATTGAAACATTTCCTCTTTGGACCAGAGGTTAATTGTTGTTAGGGATAGACAGGAACCAATATGTTAAAGAATGTCAGATAATGATAAACATGGCCCTGACTACCATTACAGTGCATTGATGAATCTGGAAAGGAAAGAATCTAGAGAGCGGTACATTAGTTCTGGAAACCAAATCACTGTAGTCTCAGAATTGCAACAGTTCAGCCGAAGTGGAGGAGCTTTACAAAGTGGCAAGATTCTGGCTAATGGGCTCATATAAAGAAAGAAGAGAAATTTTCCTTCGAGTTTTAATTTTTTACATTAAATAGTCCTTGCATCCAGCTGCCATCAATGAAGTTCCTTGCTTGGATTGATGATTGGCAATTTAGTGTGATAATCTAGAGCAGGGTTTCCCAATCTGTGGGTCAGAACTGCATATCAGATATTTACATTATGATTCATAACAGTAGCAAAATTACAGTTATGAAGTGGCAAAAAAATAATTTCCTGGTTGAGGCTCACCATAACATGAGGAACTGTATTAAAGGGTCACAGCATTAGGAAGGTTGAGACCCACTGATGTAGACAATCAGTTTTGGTGATTTTTGTTCCAGCTCTGCTTTCCCAAAGCCTCACTACAGAAATCTCTTACATATGCAAAGCAGGAGTAAGGAGAAATGAAAGTTTTCGATGATTTGGATCATGATGAAGCTTCAATCCTCCATTTTGTAAGTTCTTAGTCTGGTTTGATAAAAGAATTTAAAAGCAGGCTCAGAAAGAAGCTTGGAAGCACTATTATTGGAGTTAAGGTAAAATACAACAGGATGGGCAATCCGTAAATATGCCCACTGCCAGGGTGAGGGAGACAGACTAAAGGACCAATGGAATGCCAGGCTTCTGAGTTGATGGTAAGAAAGCAGCAGGCTCAGTAATTGAGGTCTGTAAGCAGCAACATGGGGTAGGAGTCTTCAAAGACCCATTGAGACTATCCAGAGTGTGAAGGCGAGTGGGACTGGTATTTTGTCTGACACACAACATGGCAAGATAGAGGGAAACAAAAGTACAGTTCTGAGGTCAGACTTAGAGAAGTGAGCAGCTTCAGCAGTGAGTAAGGTGCATAGAGGTAGGGTGGCTGACTTGGTTAAATGAATATCCTGTTAAGGGGAGTTATTCTTCTTAGCTTCACAATATGTATAAAATGTCTTTGCTTTGCTGATATGTGGTCTCCTATCCAAGTGATTGATAGGCTCCTTTGGAGTAACTCTTAAGGAGAGGACAAGCATATGTCTTTATAATCTAATAATCTCTTAGGAAATTGAATAATACTTAAGGGCAACGGTAGAATTCTTATCCCAAACATTTTACCAATAATCCTATGAAATGATTGATTGTCCAGCTGGACAATCAAGTGGGACCCTTAGACCCTGTGGAGAGGACTGAGATGTGTGAGAAAATAAAAAGGCACAGCAAGTCAAGACGTCTGAACTAGCTGGCAAAACTTTTATTGTTCACACAGGTTATATTCTCTGAAAACAGGATATAGGGGGGTAGGAAAGGAAAGACGGCTTTGAAGGTGGAGGAAGCTAGCTGCCACTGTGGGGGTCTAACTAAGTTATACCTGTTGTTCTCACAAAACCTTGTCATTACCAGGGATTCTAAAAACATCTATCTAGCAGGATGTTGGCTAAATCTAAAGGTCAGGAGGAAGGGTTACTAAGGTGGGTTGCTTTGAGTCCTTGTTTGAAGTTCTGAGAACTGACAAGTGAATCATGGAAGGTAAGCAGAAAGAAGAATAGTAGATAGGAGAGCCAAGGATGAGTGTTAGCCAAGAGTAAGGCCTTACCATGGCTTCCCACAAATGAGAACTAAAGAAAAATAAAATATAAATTCCAGAGCTAAGAAGATGGCTAATTTAGTGTAGTGCTAGACATACAAGCATGATCACCTGAGCAAGGATACCAAGAACCCACATAACTGTCTAGTACGTGCAAGTTTGTCTGTAATCCCAGAATCCAATGATAAGATGGAAAGCAGAGTCAAGTTAGTACTCAGAAGATCTGAGCCAACTGGCCTGTCCAATTGAGGTAGAGTTGAAAGCAAAGTCAGAGATTATTTTTGGCCTCCATATATGTTTCATGGCATAAATACAGACACAGACACAGACACAGACACAGACACAGACACAGACACAGACACACACACACACACACACACACAGAGAGAGAGAGAGAGAGAGAGAGAGAGAGAGAGAGAGAGAGAGAGA
>NW_021604660.1:2586071-2620916 GCF_004785775.1 Grammomys surdaster
AGAGAGAGAGAGAGAGAGAGAGAGAGAGAGAGAGAGAGAGAGAGAGAGAGAGATTGATTTAAAAATAAATACATAAAAAGCTATGCTTTACCAGGAAATAGCCCTTTGTTAGAAAACTTCAACTTTCCTCCATTCCAATGGTATTTTAAAATTACAAAGTGTAATTATGGTACTTTCTTCTTATTTTTATATGATATTTAAATTCTTAAGTGGGTAACTGTGATATTTTCTCTTTTTTAAAATTAATGTGTTACCAAGGAAATGAGAGGCATGCTCCAAAGCTCACGATGAGAAAGGAGCCCGTCCTATAAGAATACTAATTAGCTAACTAGTTATATAATAATTTGATCTACCACCCCTTCTGGCTGGTTAGATATGACTGGATATCTCTATTCACACACACACTCACACACACACATACTCACACACATTCACACTGTTTCCGTTAGCATTATTATAATGAACAAATATATCATCATTGAAAAATGTAAAGAAATGATACACTAATGAATTAAAATTTAAATACTGATTCTTTTTTGCTATTATAGCTAAACCATCAAAGTCAAAACAGCTTTGAAAAGTTTGTCAGTTTAACAGTGTGTTTTACAATGAAAAATGCTGAAACATATTTTTGAACCAATTTAAAATTCCTTTCCATCCTTATCTTCAAGAGTAATACAAGTCAATGTTTCACTTCGACACTGTTTACATTAAAATGTTCTTAAATGGCCATTTCTGCAGTTTATAGGGAAGAAGGCCATGGGAAGCATCCACTTCAAAGCAAAATTTAATAGGACACTTGTCACGGCAGCAGGATAAAGAAGCAAAAATTTAAGCAAACATATTAAAAAGTCATTTTTCAGCATTCATTTCCTTAGACACTCAGGAAGTGCAATACAAACAACCAACTATATACAGACAGTTTTAATTCTGGCCTTGAAAGTCTGCACATTCTGAAAAGAGAGCAAATGCTACTTCAAGGAGAACAGGACAGAGGAACTTAAAAAAAAACTGAAACAACATCACATTTCTCAAGCAAACTGTCATGGGACGCAGTGTGTCTCCCTCTCTCTCTCTCCTTTTTACTCACCCTCTCCTTTATCCTCCCCTCCGTTTCTCCCTCTCCTTTTTGCTCTCCCCCCTCTCCCTATCCTTCTTCCTCTCCTTCTGCCTACCCACTTCTTACTCCCAGTCCTCCTCCCCATCTCCCTCTCTGTCCCTTTCCCTCCGCTTTCTAACTCCTTCTTGTTCTCTCCTTCTCTCTCTCTCCCACTTCCACTCTCCCCACTCTCTCCTTAGTGTATCAAAATTTTTAACATTTAAGGATAAACATTTCACTTTCTTTCCTTTTTATTGTAATTCTTTATCATTTATCATGGTTAATTAAGAACAGAAATATGGTAATCCAGTGCATTTAATAGGTCCAGACACATATGCAAATTATGTTTTTTAAATATATTTTGAAAATCTATATCTGTGACTAAACCTCCAGTTTTTCTGTCAAAATATTTTGTATGTATACATACATGCAGATGATTTGACCAATAATGACTTCAATTCTGTATATTGAATGACAATTTTAATTGGATGACAGTATTTCTGGCCTCTATATAATAATAAGGTGTTGATTTTTGCTCTCCTAAATTCAATTCTCATAATGATAATAATTCCATTCTCAAAAATATATTTTGTGCTTTATTAAGCCTCCAATGATGATATGTCAAACTATAAATCTGAAAAACAGATGTTAACATAAAATTCTTCAAGAATTTTCAAGAAAATAATACAAATAAACAATTGAAATTTGTTATATCCTAAGTATATAAAATTTATTGAATCTTTAGCCAAAAAATGATAGGGACTTTTCAGAGAAAGATTCTTAAAATATGCTTGGGATCTCCAGAGTTGGTGTCTTTGGTTCGGCATCTTAAAGATATGCCACAGAATTATGGAATTCATAAACTTAATAATCAGTTCTCTTCGGAGAAGGAAAATTTTCACCAGGCAGATTAGAAAATAGATTATTCTAAAGCTATGAAACAACAAGAGACTCACAATTTGAGAGGAGTAAAGAACTCAGAAATTAGAAGACACTATAGTAAGTTTAAGGGCCACTATTTCTACCACCAAGTGATTAAAGTAAGGATATTAGTATTTAGACTTCAGCATAGGTCTTAGTGTCAAATAATTGTTAACAAAGAATTGTCAAACTACTAAATGCAGAAAATGAAACTTGGTAAGCAAAAATTTGTTTACAGATGTGATATTTGTTTGAGAAACCAAGAAATAATATTATCTAAAATGTACAGCAATTGAAAAATATTTCCAATGTAGCATGAACAAGGGACCCTCAGATATTTATGTGTGCTTTGTTATAGATAAATATTTCTGTAAAAGTCTATTATTCAAAAATAGTATTAAATATTCAAGTGATAGTTTCAACAAGAATCATACTAAAATGTTTATGCTTTATGAGCAGATGGAACAGATAAGAACATCTTTGATCAGTGATTCTTGTGTGTCCCAAGGAAAGCTGTCAATAAGATTTTTAAAAGATTAATAATATTAATAATAATAATAATGAATCCAGAGAGGAATTAAGAGTGTAGGTGGCTGTGGGGTAAGTTTTAACGTTTTAGAAGGGAATTTCTGAGTGAAATCAGCCTTCTGATACCCTGGGGACAGCAATGAAGAAAATTGAAGCTGAAGACAAGAAGCCATCAATGTCATGTCAGATGAAGTGGAGGATGCTGGAGTAGAACTGATGAATTGACTTCCTTGCTTCACCAAGTTTTGAAGTGTAATCAATGGCAGATCTAGGAGTTTCAGAAGAGGCCCTTACAGAAAGAAGAGTAATTCAATCACAGAATCTCAAGGTCCCACCCATCATCATCTTCTCAACAGTATCTAGGCAACATAAAGGTCCATTGCAATGGTCATATCATCACCTCCCAGAGCAGCTCTGCCTCGGAAATATTAATCCTAATTCTCTTTAAAGCAAGACCCCTATTTCTTTTTCATCCTCATTTTTGCTGTTGATGTTGATCTTTATCTCAAATGTAAGAAGATATCCACTGTACCTCTGCATGTTGGAGTCCTTTGATTCCAACATTTGCATTAGCCTTAATTGTCAAGTCCCCCAGGACAGCGTAGCAGAAAATATTTTCACTATCCTTGACTCTTCCTCTCATGTTTTTAAAACCACTAAGTTTTTAAAATGTGACACTTTATTAAACTAATTCTCTCTACATCTTCAATAAGTTGTTATAGAAAGGAATTCATTATCAAAATGTTACAAAACCATGAAGAAAGCCAATGCTTCGAAAACAACTTGAAAATTATCACCCAATTGTCCCAGGCTTCCATTATCATCTTTTTTTTTCTTATTTTTAAATCAAGCAACCCAAATAGAAACATCCTTCAAAAAATGTCTTTTCTTTTCTACTTAGTGCCCATCATTTATGTTGTATTCCTAGACAAATCTTAAGAGTTTTCTTTCTTTTCTCTTGTTTCATCCTTAGAGGTCTTAATCTTTTCTTCATACTTCTTTGATCCTTATATGCCCCTTTGGCATACTAAATCTAAGAGGCAAGTCTCAAATTTTAATTACACTCTTTAAGTTTTCTAGGACCACATAACTCTGATCACTATATCTTCTTTAAATATGATCTCTTGTGATGACAAATTTTGTTCAAATCCCACCTTTCTGGTTTGGTTACTGTTTTACACAAACTAATTGATAGATTTCTTTCTTCTGCTATTTTAAAAATACATTATTCTTCAGAAATTATCTAACATCACTTTTTCTATGTAAATTTTTTTTTACTTCTCTTGTGATACCTCATCCATCACCAGGACTTTCAATAAATATATCAAAGAAAATCATACCCACCCACATCTGTTGTTCCTTTCCAGCCCTCTCTCTTTACAATTAGATAAAAATGCCAATTTCCATTTAAGTTGTCTCATTGTCATTTAAAATTATCATCTTTCTTTTATGAATCATTCTATCCTGGAGGAAAAGGAAAGGCTCACTGAGGCATGTGGAACTCACAAGAAACATATAAGACGTAGGAAGCTAATGTATACCACAAGACTCACAAGGCCACTCTTTAGGTATATACAATAAGCATTTACTCAGGGGAATTGTTTGTTGTGTGATGCAGCTGCCTGACTGTTGTTCAGAAGTCCCCAGGGATCCACTTTGAATGAACTGTCACTCATGATTTGTAGCCTTTTCAGTAAAACAGATGTTTCTGTCACTTAAGATCTCATAATTCACAATAAACTCAGTGATTTCCCATGGTGAACTACCAAGAAGAGAACTATTGTTGTGAGGACAAGTCAGGCAAGGATATCAACACTGGTCACTAAACCATGCTTTTCCTTCTGAGTTGTCAATCTCAAAAAAAGCTTTCCAAATTTCTACTCAGATGCTGATGAAAAGCCTTTTATGGCATTTGAAATTGAAGTTACATTAGTAACTTCTCTGTTGCTATGATAAAGCCCCATAATCAAGGCAACTAACAGAACAAAGAGGTTATTTGGGCTTTCGGTTTCAGAGAGTTCCATCCTTGCTGCTCTGTCATTTATTCCAACCCAGGAACAAAGTGTACATACATCAAGAACTCTCAGAAAGAAGGATTGACACCTGCCTGGAAAGGATGTCATACTGTCATCCCTTCAACGCCAATTATAGTTAAGATTGATAAGATACTCTCATGGACCCATCACTCCCCTGCCAAGACTGCTCTAGCACAGGATTGGAAATAAGCTGTATCACCTGGACCACATGTACTCTACAAGCTAAGACTATCACAATAGGATTCCTGCTTCTTTGTATATTTTCTCTTAATGTGGCTAAACCATCTTCCATTCTTCTACTCCCTTCTCTTTTCACAATGGGAAAGCCCTGAGAGATACACTGGATTGAAAGATCAAATAAACCCATACTAAGAATTGATCTTATGAAACACTTGAACCTTTCCAATATGGAAGCTGGAAGGCTTTGTGGGGGGGAAGTGTCTTCTAACATTCCTTATGATGGTGAGGGTGTTGAAAAGGCAGACATCCATATCTGTCCTAATAAATCTCAAGATGAAGAAATGGCCCTAAATAAAAGGTCACAGTGTAACTAAATGAAGAAATACTTCTGAATCAAGTGGGTATGTATGGATATTGCCACCTATGAATTGGTCCCAAGTGACACCACCTTCCTCTCTGTATGGAGAACTACAGGGATGTCCTGTCCAGCATGACATTAAACAAGGGTCTGGGGAGGTCACCTGAAAGAGAAGATGGGGGAAAAAGGCGAACACAAGAAATGACAATCTGTCTATAGTCTGATCTGATCGCAATTTTTACTTTTTCACACAGGGGTTATATACACAAAAAAGGCAGGATGTGGGGAAGGGGATGATGCAGGAATGTGGATGTTCAGGTAGAGTACAGATATCTTCCAGAACAGAGTATCAGCTGGGTGAAGGTTCAGGGGACAATGTGTCACTATGACTCTAACTATGATTGGTACTATATAGTTGGTACTATCCACCAAGGTTACCTATCTACAAGATTTATGGCTATGTAGCCTGGCAATTTTCCACCAAAGCTGCTTGTTTACAATAGCTTTTAGGCATCTATTTCAGTGTTTTTCCATAGCAACCCAAGAGTTTGTGTTAGAAGGCATGTATATCAGGCCTATTGCTGATTTTAGGCCTTCAGGGTATAAGCAGGGCTTCCCCTGACACAGGGACTGCTCCAATCCTGAACCTAGTAGTCCTGAGTATTTAAAACTAAACCACCCAATATAATTTGCTTAGATTGTTAGATCTGCCTTGGGAATCAGATTATATGCAAGTAGGGATGACTGGGAGGAGTCATGCCTATTTGGGGACTCCATTGACCGCCCAAACAGACTATACTAACTACATTAAACTCCTTTTCTCCCAACCTATTGCCTGATGGCCCAATTGGATAAGCCTCTGGTAGTTGCCAACCTCCTCCTCCTCCACTTCCACCTCCAAATCATCAACATTATCATCCTTTTCTCCCTTCACAAAATCTGAAAGCTTTGACCAATCCCTGGGGCTATAACTGACCCTACTCCTAAGAAGATCCATCCCTTACCAGACATTTTTATTAAGCTTTGGCAAATGTACCACCTCAAAATTACATCCAGCTTGAGCTGGCCCAAGATTACTGGATCTGTTTTAAAGCCTGACCTTCCTTCTATGTGGTTTGGAAGCTGAAATTCCAATAACTGTGTCTTCTAACTGGCATGCTTGTCAGCTCCTAGAAACTACTATAATGTTGGAGAATATACTGGAAACACATTATATCTTGTCATTGCAAATTACTCCCTTGCCAATTCTTCCTTTTCTGCCTCTTATAATGCTAGTCTCAAGACTTACTCTCAACTCAGAAGCTTATTTTGCTCCCATGGGGATATGGTTTACCTGTACCACAGGTTTCAGTCACTTGATGACATCAAAGCATCTGTAGGATAATCTAGTTTTAGGTAAGGTTGTGCATGTACTTCTCCAATTGTATGCTTATTCAGGACAAGAAAGCCTAATTTTTATTCCCTTTTGGCTGCCTCACTGGCAGTACAGGAGATATGACACTCTTCTTGTTCCTCTGATGATAAGAATGGGTGTGACAGTGACTGCTGCCTTGAGTATTACTGTCCAAATGAGTAGAGAAATAGGCCTACAACAGATAAGTCATAGGATAGATGCAGACATTAGATGCCCACAGCTCTCCATCGACATGTACCAGGTCCAGGCAGAGTCTCTGCATGAAGCAGTCCTCCAAAATTGCCAAGTCTTTGACTTAGTTTTCCTGTCTCAGGGAAGACTTTGTATGACTCTAGGTAAGGCTAGATGCTTACCAAGGCGTGATGCTTAACAAGTCAGGAGTTATCAAAGAGACTTTACAAAAAGTTATAGATATATTAAACAAGAGACAACAGGAGTATTTAAAGATACCATAGAATGTTTGATTGGAACCAGTGGCTCACAGTCCATCTCCCTGCCCTGGTGATCTCTTATTTCTCCTTTTCATAGAACTTGCTATGGGGCTATGTATAGTAAATTGCTATGTAAAGTTCATAAGACAAAAATGTTGCCTGAGTTAAGATAATGATCCCTGGGACACATTATTTACTGCTTAGCCAAGATTAAAAATTTAAAGGTAAGCCGGGCAGTGGTGGCGCACGCCTTTAATCCCAGCACTTGGGAGGCAGAGGCAGGTGGATTTCTGAGTTTGAGGCCAGCCTGGTCTACAGAGTGAGTTCCAAGACAGCCAGGACTACACATAGAAACCCTGTCTCGAAAAAAAAAATTAAAGGTAACTAAAGAAATGGAGGAAAGAAATGACCAAGAACCTAGACCCTTCTCCGTCTTTACCCTCAACAGTCAAATCCCAATGCTGTTGGGACTATCTGTGACTCTGCCCATGGTCTAGATAGATATTAACAAAAAATAAATGGTGATCATGCAAACAATTGTGCAAGCTTATACACAAAACTAAAATAACTAAAAAGAACTGTAAATCAAAAATAATTGTCATGTAGATCTGGAAAATACTGCTAAGCATTACAGGAAAGCAGATGTTACTAAACTTTTCAAACTCCTCATTAATGTACCCTCATGTGCAAAAATATGATTGTGGTTTGGTCTTTAAAAAGCCATACCCCTGATCTTCAACACAAAGAGTCTTCTCATAGACAAGAGCTGAGAAACCAGCCCTGCTCCATTTTAAGATCAGGAACTGCTTTGAGACTTTAGCTAAGTTTCTGATTCTCAGAACTGGGCTGGACCCTACCCTGTAACCACAATTTCCTCTAATCCAGATGTTCCAGGAATATTTCCTTAACTGCTTTGTAACTGCATGGTCTTGATTCTGCATTCATATCTATTTGCAAATCTCCTCCCTCTCTCATGCTTGCTTTTGCCCTATAAAAAGAATATCAGAAATTAGCTCAGAGCTGACTCCACTTTATAAGGGACAGCTACCAGTAGGCTGTCATGTACATAAATGATATTAATTTGTCCAAAATTTAGGTCAATAGTCTTTCTCCTTGTATAACTGGGATTAACATTTGGAGGCCCCACCAAGATTAAGACCCCTACCCAATTTCTGAATTCCAACCTTTAAGGCTCTGGGACTCGAATACCTCTCCCAGGAAGTGTGAACCTTGAAGACATTTCAGGGCCCCAGAATGTGCTTTCAGTTTGGCAAACTGGACGAGTGAATGACCAAAACAAAAAGAAACCACCAAGTACCTGCCTTAGAAGGCCTCTGTAGTTAAATCATATTTTTCTTTCTATGACATCTGTTCTGGTTCTGAAAGTCCTCATTTTTTTCTCTATGACATCTGGTTTTGGTTCTGTTAGGATCCCATCTGAGAACAATGATGTGTATAATGAGACACATGAACTGCTGCTCAGGGGACTAGGGGAATGTCACACAGCCCATCTAGCTCTTGGCTACCAGTGTCTCATCTTGTGTTTTGTTTGTCTCTTTTATTCAGGAAACTCAAGAGATATTATAATGACAGCCTGGTTCTTAGATTTTGTAGCTAAGATAGAAGTCAGTGATGCCTATGAATGTATGAGTGAAGGTGGCCACTGCATGTTTTGTTTTTGGTTGGTCTCCTTGAATGCATGAACATTGTGTATTCTGTTTTTATTGATTTCTTTTTTGCTACCTCCATTCTTTATTTGTGTTTCTGTGGCACTGTTAACTTTTTTCAGTTACAGGTTCATGTGGGAACTGGACCAAGCAATCAAAGAAGAGACTGAGGGACCAAGTACCATTGAAGAACACTCCTTGATAGTACATCTCTCAAATCATACTTCTGTCTACAGCCAGGGGCCTTGCTAAAGCTCTAGACACTGCCCCACCAAGCTGAGGTGATGTGAGCATTCCATTTCCCCTACATGTCCACACTGAGTGTCTTTGTGTACATTTCCTTGCCTGGGACAGATCCACAACTATCAGTTGACACTGTTGCCATGGCCCCTGATACTTCTTACTATGGCTGTTTTGATGTTCTTGGCTCAGAATTTCTTATCTCTGAGATTTTTGGTCACTGGATT
The DNA here is from genome assembly GCF_004785775.1 of Grammomys surdaster. Lineage (NCBI taxonomy): Eukaryota > Metazoa > Chordata > Mammalia > Rodentia > Muridae > Grammomys > Grammomys surdaster. The sequence goes on from NW_021604660.1 coordinate 2,595,173, forward strand.
CAGTTTAATAGGGATTCAAATGTCTTTCAGGTATGGATAATATCTACATATTCTTTTGTACTGTACTTCTTCGTTAAGAACACTGCTCTGGGGTTGGGTATGGTTCTACTACCTCTAGACTCAAGCATACTTGTTTAAAAGTTTCCTTGAAAACTCTCTGTTCTACGTCAGGTAAACAACTTGATTTTGTAATAGAGAAAAGGAGAGCAAAGTAAAACTGCCAAAAATATCAAAGTATTGGTTTTATTTAACAGCTTAAAACTTGTACTAACATATAAACCTTATCTCAATGTTTATAAGACTATCATGGAAACATTCCATATGTCAAGTTTTGTAAGTTTATTGGATATAGTTTTAAAAAATCTGTAAGAAAAAAGTTAACTTCATTCCTGTAATACAGCATATTATTAGTTAAAAGTCTATACATGAGGTAATCTTAAAGAGATGTGTGTCTGATAGACTCCCCTTGGAGTAACAACCATGTGGCTTGATGTCATCTTAGCTAAGGGTCCCTATCAAAGGTTAGAGAGGGTAACTGCCATATAGCTTCACAACCACACTGATTAAAGATGACCATGTGGAGACCAAATAAGTCTCCAAGACATTTTGTATTAGGATAGATTTTTGTACAATTCTCATCCTGAAAATAAAACCATAAAAACCGGGTTATGAAATATAGGGTTTAAAAACAAGTTGTGTTTAGTAAGATGTTAAAGTTGTACCTCCATGTGTATTTTACAATAATGAACCTCATGCTGGCAGCTTAACTTTGTAATGTAAGAGTTTCCCAGGTGGTATTGGTTTTAAAGGAAGGAAGGGGCCTTGGAAAGCAGCTGAGTCTTGGCATTCCTTTGCAGGACTGGAGTTCCTGAAGGGAGCCCAGGAGAGGCTATTGATGAAAACGCAGTCCATTGCATTAAGGGAACCCTGCAGTTAGGGAGATGCCAGTGCTGTATTATGGCCACCAAGGAAAGCAGGCACAATGGAATGGAGTCAGCAGGAGCCTAGAAGAAAGGCTGTGTATGTTGCTGAGGATCAATCCAGAGATGTGACCCGGGCCTCTTAGCCCAGATCATCGTGAAAGAATCCCAGATACTGAGTGTTGAGTAGTTTATTTTTTTAGAGTTTGGTTTTGCCTTGTCCAGATCTTATGTGGCTGTGCACAGTTCCTTCCCGCTTAAAGCAAACTATGTACTTAATTTAGATTCGATATTAAAGGAGTCCACAGGTGAAAAATTTTAATTTTTAAAAAAAATTGTAAAATTTATAAAAATATGAAATAGAAAATGATATTTTTAAAGAATCTACTTTAAAAATATTTAAATTTATAAGACTGTGTTTTTTAAGTTTATGAAATGTTTTATATTATGATGTCTTTATTAATATAGAACCATAAAAATCAAACAAACAAAGAGAGAAGCTGGACAGGGTCACAGCTATGAGCACGAAAGACTAAACACCAGAAACTGGAATATTCTTATCTTATGATGCAACAAGACCATGACCTAAGTAGTCTCTCAAAGATCCCAAAGAACTTTTCCTTTTTTATGGTCTATTAAATTGAATAGTCTAACTAAATTGAATGTATGTCCATCCTTGTCTTTACTAACTATGTTAAGTTTTACCTATTTTGATTAAAACAAAACAAAACAAAAAAAACTGGGATATTTTGTAATGGTGCCCTATGAAAGGATCAGAAAAGTAATGTTTCCAGTCTTTATGTGTACTATAATTATGCTCTTTTAATATTACCAATCTCTCTATTTATGGTTTAAAGTCTTATGTTGATGACAAATGAACTTTTGTTAAAACTTAGTTAAATCTTCAACTTAAAATTTTAAGTCTCAGGCTTAACAGGGATAAAACTGTAATCTTAAAAAAGCTACTAACTTGTTGTAAACTGTTAAAGATAATTAAAACATTCAAGTTAATGCTCAGCACCTTATAAATGAACAAATTCCTCAATATTCTCAGAACTATGCTTATTATAGGCATTTAAGCACAAATGTAATTAATTTACAAGGACAAGCTTTATTTAGCTCATGTATGTGTTTTCAAAGTTAAGCCTAAAGTCGGTAATTAAATACAAGTTAATTTTGTTTAAATCAGGTGTACTTAACAGAGAATGGTTCTTAGACTCCTTAGAGATCTATTGAATATGGCATTTTAAATGTTTAATGAAAAAGCTTCCCATGATAGACAGAACTTCCAGCTCTTAGAAGTAACTCTAAGTTCTTCAGAGAAGACAATGGGGGCACATATGACTCTCCTTGGATGGTAGTAATAACTACCAGGCAAAGACTGTCCTATGCCTCAACAACCATCAGAGCCATGCCCATAATCTGTAAACACTTTTGGTTAGCTGCCCTATTCTGCCTCATGATATCAAGTCAGTTTTCCCAATTAGCTTGACCATAGGAAACTCTCTCAAACCTTCTGGATCTGACAGCTGAATGGCAGTGCTCTCTTGTGCAGCAGGTGAACGTGTAATATTTTCCTGTTTGACCATTGAATATCTACAACCTCTGACTCCAGTATAAAGACCACAAGAGACTAAGATAGCCACTTAGGTAGTAGGTAAGTCTCTGTCATTTTAATCAATGCATAGGCCATAGAATCTATTCTTTCTGTTATAATTTACCCTTCTTGGATCTTGGATGGTGTTGACAGCCAACTGTAGCTTCATTTCAACAGAAGCAAACAAACTAGCTCCTACTTGAAGGAAGTAGTTTCCTGTTGAATTCATTTCATGGTCAGGTTTCCATGTTTTCTGATGCTGCTAGGTCTCCTGCTTAAAAAAAGAAAAAAAAAAAAGAGGCAGACATGGACTTTGCCTTTCAGGCAGACTCTCAACGAGATAAACTAACAAAACAGGTTTCAATATAACTTTTTACTATTCCTTTATTTAAAGGAATGTGTTTTGCAATGAGTTCACTCAATTGTCAAGTATTTGTGTCTCATGGCAAATGATTGGACAGAAAGAAAAGGTTTGAAAATTTATATAAGTTATAAGGGTCTAAGAAGTGTTTTAAGGTGTATAAATGCAAGTTGTAAATGTCTGAGGATGTTAAATCGTAAGTAGTTGTAAAGGTCTAAGAAAGTGTTTTAAGGTGTGTAAATGCAAGCTGTAAAGGTCTAGAAGGTATGTGAAAAAAGGGAAGGTTTAAATTTCTTTCTTTCTCAACATGTGAGTATTATACTGAGACTTCTAAAGTTCACAGCTTTAATATTAACAAATGAAATTCTGGTAAGGCACTGACTATATCATAATTATAAGCTCAAATTTTTGAATTTCTTTTGGTTGTCTTCTAAATATAGGCTTAAATGTGCTTCTCATTATGCTGAAAACATCTCTATGGCATCTAAATATTGCTAGCCCTCTGGACAAAGAAAAGAATGTTTATGCCTTTCAAGTTAAAGTCACTTTTAGATCTGATGTGAAAGATGTGATCACTCAGGGGTCTGAAAAATCTGTATATTCCCTTCTATCCTTAAAAACAATGAAATCAGATTATAAATTTCTATCCTTTAATTATCTGATGACTGGAGGCAGGCAGCTTTATTGTTTGCTTCTCACTGTCTTCTCCTAGCAGGCAGTGGCCCTGGCAAATCCCTGCTGGTGGCTGTGTTCCTTTGTTCTATTTTTGCCCTGCTAGAACCACCTGTCTCAGTTCTTCTCACTGAAAATCCATTCCCCCCCAGACTTATATTGTGTGTGTGTGTGTGTGTGTGTGTGTGTGTGTGTGTGTGTTACATCCCAGAATCTCAAAATAATTTTAAAAGTCGGTTCTGGCCTACCATATTGGAGCCACCTGTTGCAGGAGTTTGGACTGCCCACTTTGTGTTCATGGCCAGTCACAGGTGGGTACCTGCACCACACACACACACACACAAAATGGTTATTCTTAAAATGCCTAGGCTAACTCAATGGCTGGGCACTCCTAACTCTTCCCCTGCTACCACAGGCCCAGTAGAGAAATGGCCAGAAGCCACTTACCCTGAAACTCATGTGGCTGGTTGGCTTTATCTCCTCAGCTACTGTATCCCTGTCTCCTCTCTCTTCTTCCCCATTCTCCTTGTGTCCTACCCAGGCAACTCTCCACCTTCTGCCATGTGCTCAACTCTCCACCTTCTGCCATGTGCTCAATCATTGGCTATTGGCAACTTTATTGACAGATCAAAAACCAATTGAGGGCAAGGACTTTTAGAATCAGTAAACACACAATCCCAATCAAAGTGTCATTACCTCTTGCTGCAGAAAAGGAGGCAGTAAGCATACATGGAATGTTTAGAAAATATTCATCTACACTTAATTAGTGCCACAAATATGGGAGTTTCTTTCCAAATAAGATATGCAGAATAAAAGGAATAAATATACAGATGAAAAATTATAAAAACACAATGCCATTTCATAAATAAAGACATATAATTTGAGCAGGAAGGATTATTCGTCAACCCATATTTGTCTAACTAGACTATTAGAACCTTTATAACCATTAAAACCTATGATAGTCAACATCCAATGAAAATTTTCCTCCCATTCGTCTGTAAAATCCCTTGATGTCCTGGCTTTTGTGCACATTGTCATTCAGACCATGTATTTTCCATGACTTCATCCACGTCAACTTTTCTCCAGCTTCTCCTCTGAGCAGGAATCATGTTATAACTCATTCTCCACACATTCTGTATTGGCCTTTTGTCAATATTTAAGAATACAATTTGCATCTGAATGTCACTGTGTCAGAGCTGACTTAAAATGTTCTTCTAACAAAATAAAGGAGTATATTCAAACTAAGAAACTTTTGTCACTTTAATGTCTTAATGATATGGATGTGCTTTTGGGTAATTTAAGATTTTTTTTCTCTTAGATCTGTGAGAACAAAAAGAAATGCAAACCCCAGAGGTCCTGGTATAGAGATCATGACAGTCCCTGATATGACGGAAAACTGAGGTGCTTTTCATTGTGAGCCTCTTAATGTTTCTGTCATTATTCTAAAAACATAGGGCTATAGAATTTATCACCCAACAGCAAAATTCTTTCCTTTTTTTGACAGTATTGAATCAACTTTTGTATCAGTTTTTAATCAAGTCTTTCTTCAAAAGTCACCATTTTTAAATAAAAGAACTTGCTTGAACTTTCTGAAACATCACAAGGCCTCTCTGCTGCATCATCATGAAACTGTTAGCCTGCTTAAATGTCTTCCTAAGCAATTTCTGTCCTTTTATAGGAGATATGACTCACTATGATGCTGCATGGTTATTCATCTTTTTATACAAGTAAAATACAGATACTTTGCTTTTGTAAGATTTAATTTCCATTTTGTATATTTACCATGATCCATCTTAATATTTAATTACTTTTTTATTTCTCTATTTATTATTTATTGTTTTTCTTTGGTGTTTTTATTGGACATTGTTGTAGATTTCATGAAGGTACTTATTTTCATATGCAGGCATTTTGGACATATTTCCCTCTAGCAGGCATACAATTCAATTTTTCTCCCATTACCTCTTATTCAATAGGCAGCAGCATTTTCCTGTATAACTTCCTATTTTATGTAGAAAAATATCATATTAATAAACTATTTGGATCCACAAATAAAGGGAAACATGAAACATTTTTCTTTTGGAGGCTGACTTATTGCGTTGAACATGATAATAATTTCTATGTATGTTCATTTTCTTACAAAAGGAATGTTTCAATCTTCATGGCTATTCATATATATATATATATATATATATATATATGAATTGTTATCTATTTCTGTTGATGAACCTTTAATTTGGTTCACTGTAGTGAGTAGTGCTACACTAAAAATGATATGTTAATATTTTTATGATGTACTGATTGGGAGTCTTTGGGGTATCAGAGATAGTAGCACTGAGTCATATGGTACATATATTTGCAGATTTTCTTTCTGAGAAAATTTCATTGTGACTTCAATCCACAGAGCCTGGACTAATTTGCATGCCCACAATGTACAAAGGTTTCTCTTTGTCTACATGTTATTTGCTGTTATTTGTTTTCTTAATGGCTGACTTGACTGACAGGAGATTGAGTACCAATGTAATTTTAACTTGCATTTCCCTGTTGAACATTTTCATGTTTATTATACTGCCATGCTTATGTTTTTCCTTATCTTTCAATAGCTATCTGCTCATTTCATTAGCCAGTGTATTGTTGATGGAGCTGCTTGATTTCTTACTATTTTTTTAGTTATTTACTTTGGAATGTTCTAAGCATTTATTGTCCACTGAAAGTTTAGCCACAAAGATTTTCTTCCTTGTTTGTAGACTGTCTCTTCACTCAATTCAATGGGCCCTTTGCTTTGCGGAATCTTTTGAACTTCTGCAATTAATTTGCTGGAATTAAATTGCACAATTGCTTGCCTAATTTCCTGAGTTATTGTAATTGTCTTCAGGATGTCTTTTCTTGTGGCTGTAGTTTTTAAATTTAATGTGAATATGATGTGTGTATCTGTAGACATAATGTATGCATCCTTGAGGAGGAGAGGCAACTACATGCCATATACCCGTGAAGGTCAGAGAACATTGAGTATTAGTCCTTTCCTTTCACCTTTTATTTCTTTATATTATTGGATATTTTCTTTATTTACATATCAAATGTTATCCTCTTTCCTGGTCCCCCCTTGAAACCCCCTATCCCATCCCCCTCCCCTGCTTCTATGAGGGTGTTCCCACACCCACCCATCCACCCATCCACCCATCCACCCACTCCCGCCTCCCTGCCCTCAAATTCCCCTATACTGGGGCATCAAGACTTCGTAGGACCAAGCACCTCTCCTCCTATTGATGCATGACAAGGCCATCCTCAGCTACATATGTGGCTGGAGCCATGAGTACCTCCATGTGTACTCCTTGGTTGGTCTTATACCAGCCTAAACCTGGGTACTCCTCTCTCTGCCTCTTGTTTCACAACAAGAGTATGGGATTTCAGATTCATACTATCATGCACAGCTATACACGGGTTCTCAGAATTTGGACCAAGATCTTCATGTTTATGTGGTCAGTGCTTTATCCACTGTGCTATATGCCTATATTCTGAAATACTTTCCTTACATTATTTTCTTTCCTTAGAGAAGCTGTCTTTTAGACAACTTGATACAGTTCTGTGGTATTATATCTGGGTACTTTTTGCTATTTTATCGATATTTCTTGTCTGATGTTTTTTAGCCAGTTTTTTAGCTTTTATTAACGTGACTCGATAGTATGACTTGAAATCAGATATGATAAGACCTCAAAAAGATGTTCCATTTGCTCAACATTGAGCTAAAAATGTGTGAAAGCCAAAGTTATGTTTTAAGTTTTAATTACTGTGCCTAAGAAATCAAAAATATCCCTAACGTATAAGCTACTTGTCTAAGGACTGATACTTCTTAAAACACTAGAGGTTGTGGTTTATATAAGATAACAATCCACATGTTTTCATGCTCCTAAACAAGTTTGGTTGGCCCAATTGAACCATATGTGCCTGATCACAAGTAGGCAGAGTGTAGATCACGATGTGTTTGAACTGTTTGGGCATAGGTAGGCAGGAGGTCCACAGGCAAGAAGAAAGTCAGAATGTATACTAGTCTCTGATTGGGCCTGGTGGGAAATACGTAGCCTTATGAGTTTGCCTTTATAAACCTCTGCCAAATGTGATTCATTGTTGAGGTTTAGTCTGCTGCTATGTATTGTATGCTAAATTTTATATCTGATGGTCTAGGGCTATGAGTGACTTCATATTTACAAGCTTCTGTCATGCAAACCTTATTTCTTGATTTAAAACTATTGGTTAAATAAATTTGGCTATATTCAGTTATTGGAAGGAGTAGAGGTAGGTGGGCTTGGAATGACCCGGTTCAAAGATAGAGATGAGAAGAGAATGAAGAATGGGAGAGAGAGGAGGAAGCCGCCATGAGGTGAGATGGACCATGAGCACATGGCCAGGAGAAACAGCAAGCATCTGGTGTACACTCCTGGGGAGGGAGCCAAGCCGGCAGTTAGAAGAGTAGATTATGGATTATCCCCAATAATTGTCAAAGCGAAATAAAATAACCATAGTCTGAGTCTCTTTATTTGTAAGCTAGTCAGGGATAAGCATAAAGTAGTTCATTTACAACTCATGGCCATTTTCTTCTTCTTCTTCTTCTTCTTCTTCTTCTTCTTCTTCTTCTTCTTCTTCTTCTTCTTCTTCTTTTTCTTCCTCTTCCTCTTCTTTTATCTTATTTAGGGTTTCTTTCTATTTTATTTTATTATTTTTATTTTATTGGATATTTTATTTATTTACATTTCAGATGCTATCCCCTTTCCCCATTCCCTCCAGAAATATCTTATCCCATCTGCCCTCCTATTACTTCTATGTGGATGTGCTCCATTGACCCATTATCCCCTCCCTGCCCTCGAAATCTCCCACACTGGGGCATCCATCCTTCACAGGACCAAAGACCTCCTCTCCCACCAATGCCTAAGAACCTCAGAATGAACCTGGCCAGAGTGCATAATCCTGGTCAGTATTTACTTAAAGTTTGCTTCAAAGTTGGCTCAAAATTGTGGTAGAAGTTTTTATTCTTGCCCAGTGGAATTGACAGTTGTACAGTGGCATGTAGGTTCTGGCAACCAACCTTAGGTCCTCTGCAAGAATTCTGCTATTCCATATCTCTAGCCCCTGCATGTAACTGTTGATTTTGTTTTCTTTTTATGATACTAATCTAGGTAAATGAGAGGTCTTTTTATTCTCCATTCTTTTGCTCTCTCTCTCTTGGCCTAGAATTCCCTATGTAGGTGGACTGAACAGGTCAGTTAATGTTGGTGTGTGAGGATCTTTCTGAGACCTTGTGAGAAAACTCCAAGTAAACAATACAAGAGTTTTCTAATCTCTGTTCACTCATAATATGGGTTGTTCTTAAAATGTACTTTTGTGCTCCCTGGGGTTATTCTTGGAATATACTTTTGTGTTCTTTGGTGCAATTGTAGGAGTGGGTTTTACTTTAGATTATACATCATCTTACCCATTGTTATTCAGAATAATGCTTCCAAGCAGGAGTTATCCTAGTGACTAGATACAGCTTGAACTAATGTGATCTTAGAATCCTGACTGTATAAGCCTAGACTGATGTGCCCTTGCCCTTGTGACAATATACAACTTAGACTCAAAATAACTTTGCTCATATGACCTTGTTTAGCCTTCAAAATATAAATTGTCTGATACCCTGAATAAAGTTGGCAATTGCATGAGACTTTAGACTGTCTCATTTTTAGGCTCCACTCTCTGAGGTTCATGCCTCCAAATAGAGTAACTAACTGTAGGTACTGTGGCCTTTTTACCTGGCAATCATTCTGCATTGTCCCTCAAGTACTATGATCACAGGTATGTGCCACAACATCCAACCACCAGAAATGAATGTTTTTTAACATAAAGTAAGTTGTGAAAGGACAAAAAATTTGCTTATCCTAATCCAATATGTAATACACATACATACATACACACACATACATACATACACACACACACACACACACACACACACACACACACAAACCTGGTGCAGGTAGAAGCAAAATCCTTCTTTCTTTGAGGTATACAAATAAATAAATACTGTTTCTAGAGAAAATGGATACAAAATCCTTTGGATATGGGATTGTCCACAATGTTGCACAAATGTTACATGTTTCCTGGGTTGAGTAATAAAGGAGTAGACAGTTTTTTCAATGTTAAGATCTAAAAATATCCATTAACAATTTATCTTCCAGGATAAGAAAGGAAAATAAATTTGAGAAAAAACCCAAGGTTAAGGATATAAAGCTTGAATAAGTCTAAAATTTACCCATGGAAATAAATTCTTGTCTTTTTAATGTGAGGAAAGTATTCTGCTATGATTAAATATGTTGATTGGCCCTCGGTATCATAGCACTGGGGAACAAGACTTGGTAGAGGAATCTGCTTGGGTTCTTTAAGCTTTTCCCCCTTGGGTAGCATTATTTTGTTTTACTACAGAAATGGGCACTTCAGATAAGGATGAGTTCTACCTCCTCCTGTTCTCCATCTGCCTCTTCTATCTTCTGCCTTTGCATGATGCACCAAGGATTGCCTCAGCAGAAGTGGGTCATCTAAAGTTGAACTTCTGAGAGCCAAGGAGGCAATCCAATTTTACTCAATAAGTAACACCTAGTACATGACATTCTTTCATAGCAATAAACAGATTATTAAGATATATTGCTGTAAAAATATTATAAACAAAGTAGGTAATACTGCAGGGAGAGAGGCACTAAACAAAGACTCCACTGTGCTTCAGGTCTATAAAGACTTGTAAAAAAAAAAAGTGTAAAGACCATTGAGAAATATAGAAATATGAAGACCTTTTGTGTCATAGCAGGATATTATTGATAAAACTTCTGGAGATCAATTAGAAATTATAACAGTAAAACATAAACCAGCTCAAGTTATGGCTAGACTGGCTGATATGTACATAATGCAGAGGGGATTCATGCTTTATCTTGGATACAATGTCATTTGATTTCTTTTCAGCATTTTCCACAATGCTCCTCCTAGTCTTTTGTTTAAAGGATCAGAGAAACTCATAATGTCAGTGCAAACTTCGTCCACATTGAAAGATGAGGTATCAGTTAAGAAAGAGGTGCAAGCATAAAACTGTCAAATGAAATGCTAGAAGAAAAAAATCTTTGATGGGTTCAACAGAACTTTAAGTATAGGTAAGAAAATCAGTACAATTGAGAACTGTATGAAATTCATTTGGCGTGGATGCAAACAGGTAAAAAGAAATTATGTGTTTGGATATAAGGTGGGCTAGTGGAAACCAGAGCAGTGAATATGATCTGTTTGATGATCTCAATGTGCACATACAAGTAATAACAGTTTCAAAAAGAAAGCAAAATTAGAAACAATGGGAAGAAAATTATTTAAGAGCATAGTACCTGGGCACTTAAAAATATTTCAAAATAACATATTTAAGAAAAATGGGTGAGCTTTTAATCAGAATAATGGGAAAGTAGCATGCAGTCACATATATAAATACAACTAGAGTCAATTACAGAAACCTGAAGAGTATTCTTTATGATAGCTTGAGGGAAAAAAATAACAAGCAAATGATGCAAGATACCCAGAGAGCCAACTGAAATGCCAATTCTGATTTACTCATTAGAAGTAGTGCAAGCCAAAATAAGGGAGTAGCATTTGATGAAACATGAAATTTTATCTCCTGTGAAATTATCTGTGAAAGTCAATATTGATTATCAGATTGACAAAACCTGGATTCACTTAGGAGACAAGCCTCAAGACACTTATGAGGGACTATCTGGATAAGGTTAGCCTCTGGGCATGCCTTTGGTGATTATCATGATTAGGTTAATCAAAGTGGGAAGCCTCATTTTAGAGGAGGGCAGCCTCATGCTGCCTTAGGTCCTGGTCTGAGTTAAAAGGAGGATGCGAACTGAGCAGAAATAGTTCTGCTAAGGATGGGAAACATTATTAATATACAAAGCAGGTAGCAGTAAAAGTGTTTATAACATTTTTGGTAATTTCTTATAAATAACAGCAAACACATATCTATTGCACCATTCCTAATTTATTCTACCATTGTCCAAGTAAAATGGAAACACATGACTTGCTAAACCAGATATCCCCAAAATTAATAGAATTTATAAATGCAATAGTAAAATTGAGAAGTCAGATTAAAAAGATTACATAATTAATAGATTGTATAATTAATAACAAGTACTTCTTACCCATAAAATTAATGAACAATTGTTATGCTCATTAAGTACATAAATCAAAGGAAGTCAGAATCTTGAATACCTACTCTGTTATTCCAGTTATGTCAAGGTCTAAAGGAGGCAAAGAGTTGATATCATGATACAGATCAAAACAGAAACTGCCTGTTGATTTAGTAGATATGAATAACACACAAAAACATTGAGGTGATAATATGCTTCTGTAAATAAGTAAGAGTTAGTGCCTGAATGCAATTTACTCATAAAATTTTAAAATGCAAACTAAGCTCTTTATGAATTGGAATTAATAATCTTTTATTCAATTTACAATTTGTAATTATTTTCTACCATTTGGTAGGCTTTCTTTCACTTTATTGGGAGTATAGTTTAATGAACCAAGAACTTGAAAGTCAGTTAAAATAAGCAATGTGTGTGAACTGTATTGTTTCTAAAGTTGTTTTAGCTGTATCAAGTCCTTTGAAATTACATGTCATTAAGAAAACGGAGGGGTCCTATTTTGCAAAACATGCTATTAAATATTACTAGGGTTTCCAATGAATTTGAACATTGTTTTAGTTATATTGGCTTTATAGCAATGAATTGATAAACCAGGAATGCCTTAGCTTATCTACTTTTCACATTTTTTCCTGGCACTGTTTTATGATTGCATGCAAACAATTATTTTACTTTGAATAGGTTAATTTTATTTAATAGGTTAATTTCTACATAACCAACTCAAGCAAGTTATAAATTATTTCTATAATTTAATTAATTTTAGTTAATAGGTTAATTTCTATATAGTTCCTTCTTTTATGTTACCCTCTAAATAGATGACTGTTTTTAAAATTGTAATAGACTCATTGTCTCATACATCCCAACCACATTTTCTGCTCCCTCTCTTCTCTCTAGATCCCCTCTACTTCAGTTTCCTCTTCAGAAAAATTCAGGCCTCCAAGAGATGACAGCCCCAAACCGCCAAACAAGATAAAATAAGACAGGGAAAAAAAGTCTCTCATATGGAAGCAGGACAAGGCAACTAAAAAGGAAGAAAAGAGTCTCAAGAGTAGGCAAGAGTCAGAGATACACCCCCCCCCAACACACCATTACTACTCTCAAAGAACTAACAAAGCTCACAAGAATACAAAGAAGATCTGGCACAGACTGACTCTGGCCCCATTCTTGTGGGTCTGTAGCTCACATGGGCATGGGTTCTGTTGGGCTGAGTTGTGGATCCCAGGTGTCTGTCCCCCAGGTGGCTGGAACCTCAGCAGAAGCTCAGGAATTTGACTGAGTTCACAGGGCGGATGTCAGGCTGTGAGAAGTAGCAGAGCTCAGTCTGGGGTGCCGCAGGTGTGGAGTTCTTGGCTCAGAGGTCTGGGGCCTATGTGGCTGGCGGGAGACTGTTGGTCTCAGCCCTTGGGCTCCCAGGCACTGCTGAAAGACCGCAGAAGGACTGAGACTGAAACATACGGGCTGAACTGCCCACAGCTGAAAGGGGCAAGGGAGAAAAGCTCCAGCAGGGCCCCAGGGGAAAATGAGACTCTTAGTTGAGGTGACTCGCTTGCCTGGATCATGGCTGGCTCGGCTACCTTGCTTGAGTTGGCAGACCTTCATGTCTGGAACACAGAGAAGTTCTCTGTGGTGGGAGATTAGGCTGTGGCTCATTGGTCGAAGGCCCTCTCTACAGTTCTCCATTGCAGGCCCCTAAGACAAGAGGAAGTCCATGGTTTTAAAAGGTTTATTGTCATGGCGCAAAGTGGATGAAGCTGTACCCCGTGTCCTCACGGCAGGACTGAGGTTAAATATCTCTTGCAAGAAGGAGGGTCTGGGAAGGAATGTTTAATTGGCTATATCCTCTGGCCTTCAGGTATCTCATTAATATGGGGATCTCTTGAGGCTTTGAGGCTTGTAGTCATGCCCTCTACCTGTGCTACTTGTGCTACATGACCTAAGGCCACAAACCTTTCTTTGGGAGGGTCTGTGGATAAGTGAAAGGAACCAGGGCCCAGGAGCAACTTCTACCATCTCATTAGAGTCACCAGGGTTCAAAGCCTGAGCTTGACTAAGTACCCAGATGCCTCTCACAGTCCACTGCCCCATTCTTACCATTACAGTCTCTGTGAGGTCATGTGAGCCTTGCTCAGATGGTTTAGTGGGCCCTTTTCTCCCAATGTTATCCATCCTTTGACCCCTACAGTCTTTCCTCCCCTAATTCCTCAGGGTTCTACAGTGTCTGATGGGAAAGACCCAATGGAGAACCCTAATTTTACTCTTCAATTTAGACTTTCTTGATCTTTCTGCATAATGTCTGGCAGTGGGTGTCTGAACCCACTCCCATCTGGTGCCAGAGGAATCTGATCTGGTGATTACTAGACAAGGCATCAGTATATGAGTATAGCAGAACATCATTAGGAATAATATAGCTGATTACTTTTTCTTGTTACTGTGTTTGATTCCACCCTAGATCCCTAGGCTATTCATTCTCTGGTTCATGGTCATCCATGCAGTATAGTGTATGGGCTCCCTTTCTTGACGTGGGCCTCAAATTAACCCTAACATTCACTGGCCACTTCCACAAGTTCTGTGCTGCCATTGCCCACCACATCCTACAGTCAAGATAGATTGTAGTTGGATTGGTGTCCAAGTTTCTCTTCTTGTAGTCTGAAAAATTCCTTCTTGTGCCAAAAAGACTAGAATGTAGACATGAAGGTTCAAAGTCCACTTCTCTCTATCTTCCATAAGCTGTGTGGAAGTTGGCCTCAGTGATGGGGTCTGACTGTCAGTTTTCAGAAAGCAACTTTCTATTCAAGCATCATCCTGGGTTCTTTAGGGATCTCTACAGGACCTTCTTGACCATAGTTTAAACAAATGTAATGTAATTCCACTACTGGAAGCCTTGCCTAGCTACAGACTCTCAATTTTCTGTTACTAGGAATCCTCATGAGGGTCATCCTCATAGATTCTAGGAAGTGTCCATTGCTAGATTTCCATACTCTTCTCAAATGATCTTCAATTCCAGGTGTCTTTTCCTGGACTTTCTCTTCACTCCTCCTTCATCTGATCCCTCCTACTCCCAATTCTACCCACCCCAATCTACCTGCATAATCTTTTCTATGTCATTTTCCCAGAGAGATCCATACTTCCTTCCTACACTCCTCTTTCTCACCTAACATCTCTAAGTCTATGGATTATAGATAATTACCATTTGCTCGACAGCAAACATTCACCTATAAGTGAATACATTTCATGTTTGTCTTTCTAGGTCTGGGTTACCTAACTTAGGATAATTTATTTTTAATTTCTTCTTTTTTAATGCCTAACATGATATAATTATTTTATTCTTTGTTTAAATGCAACACATAAATAATTAACTTAGCTTGGTAGGATCTTGTACTGAAGTCACCACACTTTTATTCTCTTTATTACCTTGATCATAGGATTTAGCACCATTGCATTTTTTAATTTCTGGTTTCATCCATCTGACTGCATATTTAATGATGTCATGTTTTTAAAATAATAGAGTAAGCCAAGCGGTGGTGGCACACGCCTGTAATACCAGCACTTGGGAGGCAGAGGCAGGCGGATTTCTGAGTTCGAGGCCAGCCTGATCTACAGAATGAGTTCCAGGACACCCAGAACTACACAGAGAAACCCTGTCTCGAAAAAAAAAATCACAGAGTAATACTCAATTTTGTATATTTATCACATTTTCTTTATTCATTCTTCAGTTGAGGAACATCTAGGTTATATGAAGTTTCTGGGTATTATGAATATTGAATTGAACAAGAGTTCTTGTGTGATAGTAGAGTATCCATTGGATATATGCCCCAAGAGTTGTATACCTAGGTCTTGAGGTAGATCAATTCCCAGTTGTCTAATATACCACCATATTGATTTCCATAGTGATTGTAGAAGTTTGCACTCCAACCAGCAATGAAGGCCTGTTCTCTTGCTCCATATCCTTGTCAGCATGAGATGTCACTTGTTCTTGATCTTATCCATTCTTACAGGTATAAGATGGAATCTCAGAGTAGTTTTAATTTGTATTTTCCTAATGGCTAAGGATGCTGTTTCTTTCAGTGTTTTCAGCTATTTGAGATTCCTCTATTGAGAATTCTCTGTTTAGATCTGTTCCCAATTTTAATAAGATTATTTGCTTTTTAATATCTAGGTTTGTTTTAGTTTTTTATATATTATATAGTTTTGATAGGGATTGTGTTGAATCTATAGATTGCTTGTAGTAAAATGGTCATTTTCACTATGTTAATCCTACCAATCTGTGAGCATGAGAGATCTTGATATCTTCTGATATCTTCTTCAAATTCTTTCCTCAAAGACTGGAAGTTGTATCATACACATCTTTCACTTGCTTGGTTATACTTACCCGAAGACATTTATTTTTAATTCGAGGCTACTGTAAAGGATCTTTTTTTCTTGATATCATTCTCAGTACATTTATCATTTGATTATAGAAGGACTGCTGATTTTTTAAAGTTAATCTTGTATTCAGTCACTTTACTGAGAGTATTTGTCAGCTATAGGAGTTCCCTGGTAAAATTTTTAGAGTCACTATGTATACTATCATATTATTTTTAAATAACAATACTTTGACTTCTTTCTTTCCAATTTTTAAACGCTTGATGCCCTTCAGTTGTCTTATTACTCTAGCTAAGAATTCAAGGACTATATTGAACACATATGGAGAAAATGGACAGCCTTGTCTTATTTCTGATTTTTTAGTGGAATTGTATTGTTTCTCTCCATTTAATTTGATGCCAGCTATAGGTTTGCTGAGTATTACCTGTGTTGTGTTTAGATATTTCCTTTTTGTCACTAATGATTTTCTCAAAGCTCTTTTGATAAGATAATCATGTATTGATCTTGTAGATTTTTTAAAAAATAAATTATTCTTTTGTATTGTTTGTTTGTTTTTGAGACAGGGTTTCTCTGTGTAGCCTTAGCTGTTTTAGAACTCGCTCTACAGACCAGACTGGCCTGAAACTCACAAAGATCCACCTGCCTTTGTCTTCTGAATGCTGGAATTAGAGATGTGTGCCAACACCAGCCAGTTTTAAATGTGGATTTTCTTAAATTTTTTAATTTATTTGATATGTATGAATATTTTGCCTGAATGTATACATATGCCACATCTATGCCTAGTATCCTACAGAGGTAAAAAAATGGAAACTGTGAAGCTGATTTTATATTCAGGGAATTATGAATGATTATTAGCTGCCAGACAAGGCTGTGAATTGAACTTATGTCTATTGCAAGAGTAGCAAGTGCTCTAAACATCTGAGTCAACTGTGCAGCATTGTTCTCAATTTCAGTTTCATATTACTTCTTTCTTCATTTTGACATGAAGAGTTATAATCAATGTCAGGTATTGTAACTTGTGAAAAATTGCAATGATATTTTAAATACAAGAAGTAAACACTAACATGTAGGAAACCCATCATCATGATGTCAATATTTGAGATAAAATGCATGTGATTAAAAAGAGAGCACCACAAAGTATAGTCACCACATGATTCCAAGAGCATGTCCCATAGCCAATAGGTCAAAGTAAATCTAACATTTGTTTTTTAAACAAATTTTTAGTGAAATATACTGGTACTCTATTTGTTGAGAGTTGGACATTTGGCATACAGAGACCTTATAGCCTATGAAACCTGAAGAATTCTTTACTGCAAAGTTGTACTAGAGGATAAAATTGTTTTTCTCTCAAAGTAGTTGTGATAAGAAATACCTAGCTAAGGTTCTGGCCTCGCAAATCCTCATGTGCTCTGCAGAGGATCCTTTTCCTCAGCACTCCTTTATGTTTGTGCTTGTGTTTCCTCATCCCTCATAGCCTTTTCTTACTGACTGATTTTATTTGCTGTGCCTGAGACTTCTCCCACTTCATTCTGTTGAGCTTGGGAGTTTTCCTGCTTTTTTAATTCTTTAACTGGTAGAGAAGCAAACATGGTCAAGACCCCCTAGAAGGTAACATTGCTGGAATCTCATCTCAAGATTCCTTCTGAGGACCACCAACTAATCAAAGTGAATAGAAACCTAGACAAAGCGTGTAAAGATGGCAAGCTGAAGCAGGCATAGGTAAGTGTGATCCCTGACCAGCATGTACCATTCTCACATTTTAGAGTGGGGCTAGTAATTTCCTTTTCTTCTTTTTAACAAGAAAGGCCTCCTTTGACAACTCACCTTCTAACTCTAGTACCTGTGTAATGTAGAAAACAAGGTAAACTGCTTGGTCACTACAGCCCTGTGAAATGAAACTAAAATTCACTATAACCCAAGTCTTGGCTCTACAGAGATTTGGGATTTTCTATCCACCAGAAGGCAGACAACCATTTCCATTTATCAAAACTGCCAAATCTCCTATCCATCCGGCATCCCTTCTGCAACCTTGAGAGAAAGGCAGACCCTCTATTTTTTTTCTTTGAACTAGAATTGGATGACAGATGAATTTCTTCTCTCTTGCTCTCTAGAAACCATTTGAGAGTGAGACCTCACATTACAATTCTAGTTACTCAAAACAACTCCATATGGAATTTTTGTCCTTGAGTTGAGACCATGGAATTTCTTTCTCTGGTTCTTTATTTTGCTGTGTTGGGTTTAACTTCTTAGGCCATATGTTCTGTCTCCTCCTATATCCACTCTAGGTCAACTAAGGGTAATTTTTTAACTTAAAGGGTAGACATTAATCTATGAACTGTGCAAGTCACACAGGTGTCTTTGGTCTGGTCAGAGATGGGCTCATTTTACTATAAAACAGAGCTCATTGTGAGTATAAAGCAATGCTTTGCTTTCCTGCCATTTTGACTGATGGCCTTTCTGTTGCTGTGAAGAGACTCCATGACCATGGAAAGTCTTATAACAACAACAACAAAAAAAACATTCAATGGAGTTTGGCCTACAGTTTCAAATATTTAGTCCATTTTCATCATGACTGGAAGTATAGTGGCATACAGGCAGACATGGTAGTGGAGACGGAGCTGAAAATTCTATATCTTGATCTAAAGGCAGCAGAAGTGAATCTGGGCTTCTGAGACTTCAGAACATCCTCAGTGACACATTTCCTCCAATAAGGCCACATCTACTCTAATAAGGTCGTATACCTCCAAATAGTGCCACTTCCTATGAGCCAAACATTCAAAGACATGAGTCTATGTAGGCATTTCTTATTCAAACTACCACATGGTCTCATTAAGATGGAAACAATCATGCAACTTAGACACCATCTTGGCTCATGACATCATAAAAATGTCAAATGTCACTTCCCTGCTATCCTGCTTGGATTAGGAGGTAATACCAGACTTCTAAGGTGGCTTTTTATTTATATTTTTAGTTTGTTGATGTTGTTTTAATTTTTACTTAATATATTCATTGGTTTCTAGGGAAGACTCAAGATTTTTCTCAGAAATATGCCTCTAATACTGATCTTCTAACAAAAGAGTTAACATTCTGAGGTTGGCAGTGGTCCAGTGTTGAATATTAGTAAATCCAAAATCCAAGTGGGCACTCAAAGAGGAAGTTTGCCAGGTGCTAGAAAAGCAGATGCCAAGACAGATGCAGGATCAGCCTGCTTGGGCAAGAGGCTGGAGAGGCAAGTTCTGGTGGGCCTTCCTGCTTGCTCTTGCTGCTTGTTATCTTCATATCCATTTCCTCTAACTGAGAAAGAATGGTCCTCTTCCCTCCAAAACTCTTTTGCTCCATGTTGGTATGAGCCTGTTCCAGCTCAGTGGCACTCTGGGTATCCTTTCTTTTGCTTTTCTTTTTCAGTCACAATAACAGAGAAAGGTATAATGTAGGTAACAGCCTAAAGCCATCATCTTTCAAGTTTATTAGATACCTGTTGTTGTTGTTGCTCTTTTCGTGATTACTATTCTCCAGATTACATAACGTGAATCATGTGATCAATTACAAGAAGGCTCTCCAAATCTATATATAAAACCCTCTTTAAATAAAAAGAAGGCAACAGTGTTATCATGCTTGCTCCCTAGCTGGATTTAAAAACTGTAATATAGATTTCCATCTTAAGAAAATGTACAAGAGATTAGTGAGACTCTAAATCAGAACAACTTGTCCCCTTTCTTTTTCACATAGAATAATTTTTACCTTTCCTCTTCCCCTCCACTGACTGGAAACTCACAGTTTATGCAAGGCCAATGGCTGTATTTTCTTACTAGTTATCACTTGTTCTGTCTTCTTTTTGAGATGGGCCAGATCCTACTACCCTCTCCATGAAACAAAATTTATTTTAGATCCTTATAAACAACAGGATCATAAGGCACTATGCAGCTTCCAGCAAAGAGAAAAGTGTTTTATCATTTTGGCTGATTGGCTTTCATCTTGCTCTGCCCTATAGATAAGGATAGAACGAACTAGTTTCTATCCCTCACAGTGCAGGGCTCTCTTTTTTATCTGTCTTGTGATAAGGTAAAAAGGATATTAATAACGATATCTAGAGTAGTAGTGAAAACTGGCTTGTCAGGGACTGTATAGCAAGCATGGGTAAGTATGGATCAGTTTCATCCTGGGAATTATTCCTGGGGTGTTATAGTTATGCCCATCATTGTCATTCTATTGGCCAGGAGATGCTCTCTCTGGATGTTGGGCTGAGAGACTCAGAAGGATTAATCAACATTTCATTAGTATCTCATATTTGTTTCACTTCACAAATTGGGACAAAGACATTCTCTACAGTTCTCAAGCTTAACTCCTGAATAATTGTACCATGTTAAACTCTATGCTTACAAAATAAACTTCAGTCTGTTTTTTTTTATACCAAGGGAGTTTTTTATATAAACTAGAAGAAATAACCATTTAAATTCATTATGTCCAACGTTTCCTTTACTTATGAGACCACTTGACACTTATTAAAACCTACAGGATGGACAGGGAGACTAACAAACACTGGCAAATTGAAAAGAAAATATAACATTTCCCTAAAAGGCTTTTGTTCATAAAAAGTAAATCTCAAGAGATACACTTGGACCTCCTAGAAGATCTGAAGCCTTAGGGCTAAGTCCTTTCTCCAGAACCACCTTCTTGAATATGCTTGTCTTTCTTGACCAAAAAAAGGACAAAAGAAAGGTCCTTACTTTTTATAAAAGGAAGAGCATTTGTTAAGGGTTTTAGCCTGTCTACCATTGTGAGCACACACACACATCTGCTTGTGCTTGCATGCACATGCACACACACAAAGAGAGAGGGAGAGAGAGAGAGAGAGAGAGAGAGAGAGAGAGAGAGAGAGAGAGAGCTAGAGAGGAAGAAAGGAGAGAGGGTAAGGAAAGAGGAGAGAAAAAGAAAGAGAGAGAGACGACAGGGAGAGACAGACACACAGAGAGAGACACAGAGACAGCGAGAGAGCGAGAGAGCGAGAGAGCGAGAGCGAGAGAGCGAGAGCGAGAGCGAGAGAGAGCGAGAGAGCGAGAGAGCGAGAGCGAGAGCGAGAGCGAGAGCGAGAGAGAGAGCGAGAGAGAGAGAGAGAGAGAGAGAGAGAACAGGTTTAAAAGAGGATTGTCATTCCAAGACTAGTCAGGAAGGATCTCAACTTAGACAGAAACCAGGAGTGAGGAGATATCCTGTCTCTTGTGTTTTCTGTCTCTTGTCAGGCCTTTTTGCCAAAGTGAGAGACCCAGTAGATAAGACTCATTAGGGCAACAATATGCTCTTGATAAGGATCAACGATACCTTGGTTCCAGATAGCTTTCGTGAGACTCAACAGCAAGTTTCCTATCCAGTAGAAGCCACTAAGTTCAGTTTTACAAAGAATCAAATGCCTTTTATGTATGTTTTAAATTAGAAAATTATCCTGTGCTGGTTAAGTTCACTAAGAAGTTAGCTCTGGAGAATACATTTAGCCCTTACATTTTAGACTCAATCATGTTTGTCTCAGTATACTTCACAGTCTCTGCCATGGGTCAGGATGGCCCCTTGATTCACTGGCAGGGAGAATTAGAGTAAATCAGCTTGGGACTGCTTTTAAGGAGAGTTAATAGATAAAATATTTCCAGCATTGATTACTATTACTTATTTCATGATATGGAATTATTTAGAGTATAAGCATCCAATGAGATAATTTTTGGAAGAGGAGTATTTACCTAGTAGTTTCTCAAAAACTAACTCAAATATAACAGTTTGATAGGTTTCCTTAGTTGAATCTAGGGGTGGTTATAAACATACATAACAGTATGTTTTCTTATATATCTGCTATTCCTCTTTGCTATTTACATGGATTCAAAACCAAAAACAAAGTTAAGTTAGATTCTTTTCTATATTGTATAAAAAGAAAACAATCAATTGAAAAAAGAATAATTAAAATTAGGGGAGTTTGGATTTTTTTTTGGAGACTTGGGACTGCTTTTAAGGAGAGGATTTTTGATATCATTCAAGGTGGTGCTAGAGGGAGAGAAGGTAACTGCTTAATCCATGTACACTCATCTATCCTAATTCAAACAAGGGATAAATGTCTCCTGTCATCTAAAACTGCAATTACATGGTTAACATGTAAGGATTCTTGGCTCCCTGTGCTTTCTTTTGTACCTTTTTCTTTGCAGAGGGTATTCTTTCACCTAGAGGTAACTCTGATAATGTGTCAACACTTTTTCTAAAATGTAAGCTAAAAAGAAAGCTAAAAAGTCTTCTTTATGCATGGATAATTTCTAATTTTATATATATATATATAAACTTTGCTTTATTGAGGAGGTTTGGTATATCATCTTCCAAGCCAAACAATTGCTATTTTCATGAATTTAACTATTCCTGTAAAAGCAAAGCAAAACACAAAAACAAAAACAGTACAGCTATAGCTGGCTGACAGTAAGTGTTCTTTCAGAGATGAGTGGATAGTCAGGGTCACTGTGTGCTTGTCTGAGTATCCAGCAAGTCTTCTCATCTAGCATGCTAGTCTGCCTCAGTTGCACATAGCCTGCTGGTCTTAGAGAAAAATTAGAATACTTAAGTTAATAATGTTATAGAAAGGGGGCTCCTCCTATGCAGTTATGGGAAAGCAATACCAATTCAATTACAAAATACTGAGATTCTGGGTACAGACTTTCCTGTGGCTGCTTTCAGGAGGTGCCTGCCAGTTTCTCCTCATTTAGACTCTGTAAATAATCTTCCCAAACTCATTGGTCTATGAGTGTGAGCTTGGGTAAAACCAAAACTTTGATTTGGCATTGGAGCCTTAGGAAGAAAGACTAGAAATTGTTTGATTTTTACACTCCATTTTTCACAGCAGATGATGAATTTCTTTGTTGATATTTCTAAATCATATGATTTTTTTAAAAAGTAACATGCTAGGATATAAAACTAAAAAATTATTTAGAAAAACAAACTTGTAAATAAAGATGAAAATGGCTAGATTTATTTTTCCAAAAGAAAAATTAAAAAGCTCAAAAGTTCATGCAAGTCATGGGGTCTGAGTAAGTATTTAAGATATATAAAACATGACACACAGGCACTGGCTTTTTAAATAGTGGGTATCATCAAGGTTGAGTTTAAGGTGCCTCATTTCTGTTCAAGTTTTTCCTCTACATTACACATTAGTTAAAATTACCAAATGGCGAAACCTCACTGCTGGGCATTCAATTACCATACTTGAGGACTTATACTGCTATATCAGAAAGTTTAAAGGGTGAATATTTTCTCCCTGTTCGCTAAGGTCAACTGAATCCCAGAAGACTGTGATGCATCTCCCAAGATATCCTGTGACTGTAGGGAATGAGCTTTTCTCTTCCTCAGGGATTCCATGGAGATGCCCCTGAGTTGACACTAACCATTTTTCAGTCTACAAAGAGTACGGTCAACAAAGGAAAAACATCCACCACACTTTGAACAACTGAAAGAAGGGCCAAGCAATGCCTTTGATTTATATTGACATAGATGGGCCGGGCAGTGGTGGCGCATGCCTTTAATCCCAGCACTTGGGAGGCAGAGGCAGCGGATTTCTGAATTCGAGAGTTCGAGGCTAGCCTGGTCTACAGAGTGAGTTCCAGAACAGCCAGGGCTACACAGAGAAACCCTGTCTCGAAAAACCAAACCAAAAAACAAACAAACAAACAAACAAAAAAAAAAAAGACATAGATGGACTAACTGGCAAAGGAAAGACTAAAGGAGCCAGAAGCTCTTCCCAAGCCCAAGTGACTCTGGAAATAAAGTGATTAATTTTAACTGTCTACATTGTTTAAACTCCCAGCAGGTATAATCAGAATTAAAACTGCCAGTATATTTCTTTAGCAGCCTAAATGATTGTAGTCCTCAAATGTTGAACTTAAACTCATGAGATGTCTCTGATTTAAAAAAAAAAAAAGGAAAAAAAAGCAAATAAACATGTGGTTTGAGGAAATTATTCCGAATACTCCAATAGTGTATCTCTCACATTGCTGGACAAGCCTATATTTCCCTTTTAGATTGTCAACCAGATGCTGGGGTCCAGTTGTGACATCAACATTAAGAATGTGGATTTCATTCTGGTTAGTCTCTCCTCTCTAACTAAATATTATGTCAGGTATGTGGGCAGAGGAGTTTGTTGCTAGGAAGGACTGGGGCAAGTGGACTGTGTCACTAGACAAGAGAACTAGTAAGGTTGAAACAGGTTCAAAACCCTGGGATATCTCAGAATTAAGAATGGTAGGCACAGAACAAGCTCCCTGCTAAGCTGTATCAGTCCTGGAACATGTAGCCACAACACCCCATTGAGAGGGCCATGACAATTAGTCATATAGTGACAACACCTAAAGTCCTTCCTCATGCAAATAGACAATCCCTAAGATCTCAGACTGAACCAGTGGGAAGCATGTATGCCTGAGATCCTACCCTATTTTCAAAATGTTAACAAGGCCCCTATCCACATGAAATAAAGTCCACAAGTTATCTCATCAAGAATTGGCTGTTTTATTGAGCTGTAACACTCTGGGGAATAGTTTTCTCTTCAAAAGCATTCATTGCTGGACCTCAGATCTGCCTAGCAGACCAGGCATGCGTCTCTTATCTGCAGCTACTTGCTGCCATTCCTTGTCAGTCATCAACACTCTCTGCCACTTACTTAAGTTGTTCTTGCTCTGGCTTTTGGCACTATTGCTGCTGCTAGCATAGGCATCACAACAATAGTAGGAAAGACTTATCTTTCTGCCCTGCACTGGCTTTCCTTCAGACAGATGTAACATTTTAGAGGTTCTACTCAGATCAAAACCCTTGAATCCTTTTGTTCCAGCCAGACCAGAGATACTGGGATGGCATTCTATCTTCTCCAGGCAGCTTGCAAAAAGGAAGGCAGCCCAACAGGAAGGCATTGAAAATTAGAAAACTACTTTAACTGATTTCTCTTACAAAATTTCCAGATGTTCAATGCTCTTGTAGGAGTCTGATGTAACAAACAAATAATACTCTTACATTTTCATTTGTCAAACAAAACTTTCAGCAATGTACATATAAAGAATATAATTTCTCTCACTGTATCCATCAACAGGGCTCTGGTACATTGTCCAGTCAGCTGTACTATCCCAAGTCACCTTATCAAACAAGACTTATATTAATCATAATGTTATAGATTTTCCTCGTTAACTTTTTCTATTACTGTTCTGCTCAAGGTGATACTAATGCTGGCCAGTAAAATGCACCTCAAGCCTTTTGGGGGGATCCACATCTTATACATCTTGTAGAGAATAGCAGTCAATTTTCAATCTTATTAATGCTTATGACAAAGCATGGCAAGGAATGACTTTCTTGCCTTTTATCTTCCTCTAACAAGGAAACAAAAACTGGCCTAAATATTTTCTTAACTATGCTTTCACCAGGAATTAGAGTGGCAGTATCAGTATCACTATTTGTTATGCCCAATGCTACTTCACTCTCACAGTGTGCTCTAAGGATTCACATTATCATTGGGTGGCTGTCAGATGTTCAGGTACTTTACTGTCTCTTAAGTTTGATTTGGATTCCTTATATTGACCTTCCTCTGAAATACTCTAACTGCTGCTCTATATATTCTGCATCACGCCTTTTC
>NW_021604660.1:2621316-2639131 GCF_004785775.1 Grammomys surdaster
AGGGAGGGAGGGAGGGAGGGAGGGAAAGCTACAAAGCAACAAAGAAACAAAAGAATGGGAGAAGGAAGTAACAGAGAACCCTCTTGCTAATGTAAAAAACTTTACTGCTGCTTGTCCAAGTCTCATAAATTAGCAATTACTACAAATGAGTATCAAACATGATTTCACTTTCTGTTTTGTTTTCTAGGATTAGCCAGTGATGAACACTTTAAGCAAGAAAGTTGTGAAATGCTGTCTTGTAGCAGCACACTTAGCATTGAAGGCACTTTTGAAGTGGGGCTAATGATATGACCCAAAGATTAAGTGTACTTGCTGTTCTTTCAGGAGAGACTGTTCAGTTCCCAGATTAACAGTGGACTTACACTGGGGTCCACTTATAACTTCAGGTCTAGTGTATCTATGTTCTTTTTTGGCCTTCACAGGTGTCTACATGCACATACTCTGAGTATATATGTAGTGTCTGTGTGTGTGTGTGTGTGTGTGTATTTGTGTGCATGCAGGAATGAGTGCATTTTAAAATCATAAAAATGATGTATTAACACAAGAAAATGAAGAATGGATATTTGAGTAAAAGTTGTACTATATATGCTATATCTTTATATCACATGCACTCTTCAAACATCATAAACCACAAATCACTGAAATAATTTATTGGATTACTGAAAAATTCCTACCCCCCCAAAAATCTCAAAGTCAATTTTAAAGGTGTTTCCTTGATGCCAGGGACAGAGAAAAAGAAATTAGAGTATCTAAATTAAAAGATATTTGAAGAATTTCTAAACAACTAAAGTGTATCTTTTGAACAAAATTTGG
The DNA here is from genome assembly GCF_004785775.1 of Grammomys surdaster. NCBI lineage: Eukaryota > Metazoa > Chordata > Mammalia > Rodentia > Muridae > Grammomys > Grammomys surdaster. The sequence goes on from NW_021604660.1 coordinate 2,622,130, forward strand.
GTCAGTCAGGATGAATGAGTTTAACCTTGAGACTAAATAAGAGAAAACGAAATCATAGCATCAGTTTTAAACTATGAGATTTCAGTTATCAAGAGACAGAAAGAAATGTTGGAAATCTTTTACACTTCTAAGATTGTACAATTTAACAGGCTGTTAAACCAGTGAGCCTATGCAATCCCCTCAAATAATCAATAAAGGTTTCAAGAATGAGCATAGGAAAACAGAGAAATTTGGGTCTATAAAAAGAAAAACATTAATTTCAAAAACCTATGTACAATATAATTTTGAGGCAGGGTATCATTGTCCACCATGTGTTACAGATAAACTCTGGGTTGCTCTCAGCCCTGTATACAAATAGAGCTTAGTGATTGTTTACAGCCAGCATCTGCTCACCATGATTGACATGGTAGTTATTTGATTGTTATGAGTATCACTAATGTGAAGGCCCAGATGCTAATATGGTATATTGTGAGGCACTTATTATTAACATAAAAGAGACCTAATTGCCAAATGAAAATGAAGTGTACTCAGTTAAATTGAAAATATTTAAACTGATATCCTTAACAGCTAAATGCAACCTACATTTTTGTTTGAATTGCGTATTGTCACAAGGCTGAAGGGCAACAAGCTTTTGGCGGATTGATTCAAAAGATGTCTGCTCAGCTTGCAGGCTGCATTTTTTTTTTTTTTTTTTGGCCTGAGTTATTCTCTTCCCCTGTCTTTTTTTCCTTTCTTAACTCCCTTCATTCCTCACTGTTTATAGCCATGGATTTCATAAGGACTTGATTCTTTCCCGTTTAGAAAACAAAACAAGATTATTTTATATGTTTGGGTTCTTGCATACCAGTCACTAAGATGTCATGAAGTATATTTAAATACTATGAAGTTGAAATAAATTATCCAGAAGCAATGAATGAATGAGAGTTAATACTGTATTTCACAAGCTGCCCATAAAGGTCAGTTAAAGGTGAGATCCAGAGACTACTCAATTTCCTAAGGAAATGGGGAAATGAGGCTTGTAAAAGCTTACCATAGACTTCTGTGCTGAAGGCAATGAATATGATATCAATAAACAAGATTCAGCAACTCAATCATGTCTGCTTCCTGGAAGCTAAAGCGAGGGCAGAGAGGGACAGGGCTGTGCTATAAAGCTCTGATGTAGCTAATCAGGAAATGTGGAGAACAGAAAGACAAAGGACCAGGAAAGAGCAAACAGGAGCTGTAGCTGCAATTTTGGAAAGACATCACAGTGCAATAACTATGAGAAAATACTAAGCAGGCTCTGTGCTCATACACTTGAAACCTCCACAAACCAGATCATTCGCTAGGAAAACATCAAGAATGAGATTATCCCTATAGAGGAGAAAAAGCAATAGTGAATAAAGTCTGGGAGAAATAAAGAGTTGAATTCATCTTAATTCATGACTTGGGTCTTCCAAATTATCACTGAAAATAGTTTTACTAAAGGCTAGCTATATTCCATAAATAAATATTTTAGTTTATTTCATAAGTGATTTGGTAACCGATTTTGTTTTAATAGCTGTTGGATAAAATCTGAGCACTATATAACCATTTGTAGCCATATATTGAACATTCACAATGACTAAAGACTGTAAATTCCAAGTCTTCTCATCATTCAAAAATGATAAGCATATGAGGTGATGTTTATTAGCTTAATTTAGCCATTCCACAAAAATATGTTCAACTCTACTTGTCAATTAAAGATGATTTAAAAGTTAACAGGATTTTGTGAGTTTGGGTTCTTATTGATTATTAAAATTTGTTATTTTTCAGAGTTTTAATTCTTACTTATTTCTGCACAAGATTATGTTTAGCTATAAATTAGTGAATTCTAATCACCTAATTAAACATATAATTAGGTCAGACTTTTATCAATAGGCTTATTCAGGTCTCCAATATTGTTTAATATTAGGACATAGGTCTTGATTTTCTCACAACCATTGGTTTGCTCCATTTTCAGGCAAAACTTGATTCTTTGGTTCATGAGAATATGAGTAGTGTTTATGAATATATTCTCCAAAGAATATACCCATCAGTTATGAAAAAATGCATTCCATGATAGTGACAGAAAGTACTAAAGTCAAAGCTAGTAAGAAAAACTTCAATCACTTGGCTGTCAATCACTGCTGACTATTGTGGTCAAGATTACAGAGTACACCAACTAGTTCAAAAATATCTAGGCATTTTGGTGTCAGTATCACAGAGATGACTATACTTTCCCATCCCCACTCCTCAAACCCCAAAAGACTTTATGGACTTCTCTATAATAGAAACTTACTGGAGAATGGTTTCTCAGGAATGTACTACATTTCTCAGACATTCCTCAGTCTTTGAAACTTGGTAGACTCATGTGGCCACTACTATTTTTCTCTATATTAATTAATTAATTAATAAGTTTTGTACATCCCAATCTCAGCATCCCCTTCCACCCCTCCCTCCAGACACATAGCGTATTCCTGCAACTGGCCTCCCTTTCTTCTCTGATAGGTAGAAAGCAAGAAAACAGGATGTGTTTCAGCGTATGATCCTCAGGAAACAGCTCTGCCTTCTCCAAACTTCCCTTATACATTTTCAGCCTGAAAGAAGATTTTGGCACAATATGGAATTTGAGTGGGTCAGTATAAAAAAGAATCATTTGAATATTGACAGACTTTTCGGACTTGGTTTATGCTAGCATCATTTGAAAAAGGTAGCTTTGGTTTGCTTCATTATTTCGATACATTTAGTAGTCAATGTGACAGGAATTTCACTTAAACATACTTCTAAGTATTATGCATTATTCTAGACTGATTTTGTACACAGGCATAAACTAGAGAACCAGGATTCATATTCAGAAGACTTACTCTTCAAAGTATAGTATATGTAAATTATCAAAAGGAATATTTGTGGCTGGAGAGATGGCTCAGTGGTTAAGAGTACTGACTTTGTGGGAAATGATTAGCTCACACATGGGCATGGCTGTGGGTTCTTGAATCTTGTTGGGTTATTGTGCGTTCCATGGCTCCAAAGAGACTAGACTGAGAGAGTCTTGAGGCACTATGGTGCCCCACACAGTGAGAGGGAGTTCTCACTCAGTCTGAAGTTCCGTGGGGGTGCAGAGCTCTTGGATTGGGGATCCTTGGGCCAGGAGGTGGCCGGGGACTGACTGGTTTCAAGCCCTTGGGCTCTCAGACAATGCTGAGAGGCTGTGGAAGGAATGAGACTGGGGGTGTGTGGGCGCACGACTGGCTGGCCCACAGCTGAGAGGAACTGGGGGGGGGTGCGGGGGGGGGGAGAAGAAAGAGGCCCTGGCAGCTCCCCACAGGAGAGACTCAGTTACTGTACTCGCTTAGCAGACTCAATGGCCTGCCTAGCTTGCTTGAAGATGTGGGTTCTTGTGGCTGGAATGCAGAAAGGTCCTCCAGGCTGGAAGTTAGGTGTGGCAGCTGTGGCTACAGTGGCTCAATAAAGGCCTTCTCCGTGCTTTCCCATGGTAGGGCCCCAAAGACAGGAGAAAGTCCATGGTTCCAAAAGGGTTTATTTTCATGGCAGATGTAGATGGATCTGGGTGTACCACCATGAAACTCAGGGCAGATCTGAGTTAAATAGGAAGGGAGAAGGGGGAGGGCCTGGGGAAGAATGCTTAATTGGCTCTGCCCTCTGGCCTTCAGGCAACTCATTAGTATGTAAATCTCTATAGGACCTGAGGCCTGTAGGCACGCCTTCTCTAGCCAAATGTGACTATAAGGTGCTTATTAATGGAGATGTAGCCCATGTGTTAGGAGCCTGAATTCTGGGAGCTTGGAGAAATTCATTCCCCAAGACTCCTTCACAGTCCTCCATGACTGCTTTTCCACAGGTCCTGAATTCATTTCCCAGCAACCATATGGTGGCTCACAACCATCTGTAATGGGATCTGATGCCCTCTTCTGGTGTGTCTGAAGACAGAAACAGTGTACTCATATTCATTAAATGAATAAATAAATCTTTTTTTAAAGGAATATTTGTGTCTAAGTTTCTGACAGCTTTGTATTTGTTTGATTGTTTACTGATTTGCATTTGTGTTTTCACATAGTCTGTATAGGTAGCCAGGCACTTTTGTCTTTTAAATCCTCATGTCTCAGCATCCTGAGAGCTAGGCCTAAAGGGATGCACCACCAAGTCTGGTTGTGAAGTTATTTTAGAGCAATCCAAGACAAACTTATTAATCTTTTCATTGCCCCCTTTCATTGTTTTTTTTCAGTTTTATTTTCTTTTATCTATCAGAAAATTTTCTTTAGAAAGAATTATTCTATCAGGGCTATGTTTTTTAACATTTAACCATTTTCTATTTTTCCTCATGTATTCCCTTGAAGAGTCTTCCCTCCTTCCTAAAATATATAGTATTGTGACATATCTAGACAGGGAGATATCCTATTTTTCAATACTGAAAGATGTAGGCTAGTACATTTATAAAAAGACAAAGAGAAATGGGGGGTATTTGATACATAATTTTGTGAAAAATGTCAAACTCAAAATGCTGTACACTGTATGATTCCTAGTACATGACATTCTGGGGGTTGGGGGAACACTCTGAGATAGTAAAAATATTAGTGTATAATGTATGTTTAAAAGTGCTTATGACACTCATAGTGAATGGACAAAGGAACAAATGCTTACTCACACTAAGGCAAATAGTGGGTACCATTGTGTCACAGTTACATCTAGCTTTAAAACATGAATGAGTATCTTCCCTAAGGCTATACAGACAAGCTGTTGTGTTATGATGCAATTATTGGCAGACCTGCTTTTGACACCAGGTGTTTGTTTTGTTTCTGTGATTTTGTGTGTGAATTTTCTGTCTTATACAAATTTTGGAGCAGTTTTGGTTTCAGCAATATTGAAAGTCACAGAGGTTCTAATATCCCCATTGCTGTCACATATGTATCTGTTCTGCTGTTTTCAATTTTTTCAATGAAAGTGTAGATTTATGATACTGAAGAGCTCCATCAGCAAATCATGATCCATTTATCCACGATTTTCACAGGGGCCATGTGTGGTGTTGCTCTAGACTTGAACTGAGCCCAAGAGCTTATCCTCCTAATTCTTTTTGTATATCTTGTATCAGGATGGAAGTGTCCTGTTGAAACTTCCCCTCCTAGCCACAATAAGAAATTATACATATTTAATTCTACAAGACACACAGCATCAAGAACCCTGTTGGAAACTCTAGACTGAGGCGTTTGATGGCATATTAATGTAGTCTCATCAGTTGTCATAGTACACATTTAAAGTTTTGCCCATCTAGCCTTGACTGGTTTTGCTCCTTCCTTTATGGTGATATTAGATAAACAGGTTCTAATTTTAATGCGGTCATCATAGTCATTTGCCTTGTGATTATCCTTTGTTAAGGAGCTAAGATATTTCATTTAGCCTTAGGTAATAAAGGTGATTTCAAGTTTAATCTTTATCAATTTTGCCTTTTGCATTTAATTCTTATAATATCTGGGATAATTTTTTTTAAGTATATCGTCTCACAATGGGATGAAGGTTTTTTCTTTTTTGTTTTTTGTTTTAATAAAGCAAATAACTGTTTCAGTATGACCTATGCAGTAGTTTAGCAATTAATTTACAAATACAAGTCTTACATGTTTTATATATGCTTCTTGATATTGTTTTTATTTATCTATCTTCAGAAACATCTTTGCAAAAAACTTTTCAAGAAAGAACATTAGAAGAACCAAACTGTATGGTATTAAATCTTGGTTTTGTATTTGTCAGCAAAGTCACAGTAAATGGAAAATCATGTGAAAGTTTAGTAATTTAAAGTTAATTTATGTATGTAAAAATTGAAGTAGACAGTTGCTTGGAAGACAGCTGAATATTGTTGTAACTTGATAGTGAGTCACACACATGTATGTCTAGCTTGGTCTTCTAAGGGATATTCCTGACCTCTTCCAGCTTTGAATTTTAGAATTTTTGGTTTTTACACTCAACAAATATGTCTCTATGTACTAAAATAAAGTGTGATACTCTCACTCAGTTTTCCAGGTGGAAAATTCACATCAAATGCTGATGCAAGAATTGAGATCATCCTGTCTCGCTTAACTGCCATAACAATTATTCCTTACCTGTGATAATTATGATGTGCCAAAATTTAATCAACTCATTTGGTCAGTGGATAAATCCTTGAAGCATGCAAGCACAGAAAGATAATCAAAAATATTATTAAGAAAATTAATTATTTATTAAGTTAATTAATTATTAAGATACATACTGGATTCATCAATCAAAAATGGTTCATTGAACCATAGAGCCAGTGAATACATAAACTAGACATTAATTGACTTTTGTTTAATTCCCAGTGCCTAACCTACACATGATGTTAGCAGTTCTTTTGTAGGATTTATCTCTCTATACATTGATCTCCTTAAAAGGTGGGCAAGAATCCTTTATACTTTATTATGGTGACTGCCTTAAGTCTTCTGGTCATTTTTAATTTCTTATTATAAAATTAATGTAAAATTCTAGCAACTACCTGGCTGGTTGTCTGTTTTCTTCCCAGACAAATATTCAAGCAAACCATTTATACAGAAAAACTTAATGATAGTGATAAATATTTACATTGCTTCTGTTTTACTTATTGGAGTCTTCTTTAAGAAATCCTTCAAATCTGAGTTATATGACAGCCTCAAATCTTTATTACTTATATAATATATTTATAAATTGAGTAAATTTATAAATATAATTATCAAAGAAAGTCATAGTCTCAAAAGAATATCTGTTTGATTCCAGAAATTCACCCTTCTAAATATTTGTACTTGTAATACACTGTTGCAATATTCTGTTAACTTATAAAACCAAAACCCCAATCTCCACTTTTTCTGATATAGGCATGCTATTTATGTGGGTTTTTTTTTCTTTTTAGATTCCAGTAGCCAATAGACCCTATCAATAGCTCTCGGTTACATGTCTCTCTCTTCTCATGTAATACATGTAACTCTTCTTAGCCAGAGTAGCATAGTAACTTGATGATGCAAAAGCCTGCTCAACAGGTGTTGATGACTCTATCCTGAAAGTTCTATCATTTGATAAAAAGCAAAGTATTTATAAATGGTAAATAAAATTGATCACCAGTTTGTAATTTCATGGGAGATTTTGTTTGAAAATTGATTTTTCTCATTTTAGAGAAAGCATATACTTCTTCATAAATCTGTTTTTTTCTCTCTCTCTCAAACATTGTGGAATGTCTCTGACTTTACAAGTGTGTTCCAAACACATTGTGGTTTGATTGGCTAAATTCTTTTCCTTTTATGAGTCTGACTACCAGGAAATACAAAGGTTACGTTTATTGTTTGGGGATTAGAATTTTAATAGTAGGTAGCAATAACAATCCTGAAATCTTCTACGAAAAAATTAAAGCCATTTTTAAATGGTTCATTTTTCCCCCTATGCCAGACAATTCTTGTGAATATTCTCATTAAAATTCATTACAACTATAACCTTATTATTCCTTCCATATATCTCACAGTCTATCTCCAAATTCATATGTATTCTATATATATATGAATATATATATACACATATATATATTCATATAATCCTATATGACATTGCATTTCCCTTTATCACTCTTGCTACCTTATCTTCTAAATACATTTTAATCTCCTTAGGAAAAAATAATTTTTGAAGTTATCTAATACAATTCTATTTACTATCTCTGATCTCAATTTACTTTACCCACTAACTTGATACACAGGCAGGGGGAGGTCAAGAAAGGGGGGAAATGATTAATTTACGTTGTTGGATATTGTAATATTGTTGAAAAATTTCCAGACAACCTATACTGAGACCCATAACCACTTCTACAGGCACTTGTGCTCATGGGTGTGCCCGCGTACACACACACACACATTTTTGCTTATTTTCAAATAGTCAATAATTTCCTTGTTTAATTCAGTGATTTTTATGTGTCATAGAGAAAGCTTTCAATCGAAATTAAATCTCAACAAGTGCATTTGTGCTTTTGTATCTCTTGTTACGATCGTTACTCTTGTCAGTTGGCTGGGATTGAGAGCTGCCCAGGAGATGAATAAAAACAGACTTCTGGGTGTGTATCTGTCAGTGTTTTTCCAGAGGGGACTGACTAAGCAAGGAAGATCCTCTCAGAATGTGCCTGGCATCATCCAGTGGGATGGAGGTCCAGAGAAAACAAAGGGGAAGAGGAAAGAATAGGTACAGATGCCCTGCCCTCTGTGCTGTTTCTACCATCTCCTTCATTACAGGCTCACACATCAAAACTTAGAAAATGTCTAGCATAAACAAAGCTTTTAAGCAGTTTCAGGTGTTGGTTAGAGTAATGGCAATTTCAATCCAACTGCTTGACAAAATCCTTCCTGTAATATATTCTTAGATTATTTATTGACCTTCACATATTTAAAAATATATCATTAGTATAATTTTTAAAAAATTAAGGTATATGTGTGTTTTACTTGCATGTATGTCTGTATACCACACGTGTGCCTGGTTCCAACAGAGGCCAGAGAAGAGTACCAAGAGGGTGCTGAGAACCAAACTCAGCCCTCTGCAAGGACAGCAGGTGTTCTTCCCCACTATATAAGCTCCCACCCCGATTAATGTATGTTCAAATCACAAAATCTGTTAGTTTACCAAAATATTGATATCCTTTTTGATTCAAAACAACATTTAGAATAAGTTTAATATTACTCCCAATAAGATATTCATGGTCATGCTTGGCCAAGTAAAATATGTGCTTTAACAACAATTTTTTAGGCTTAATTTCACATTTATAATCCAAAATACTCTCTCTTCCTTCCATACTGGTATAAGGAGAAGCTCATACATTTGTGTTTTATATTCTTGTTCTCTTATGTTCTTCTACCCAAACTGTTTATTAATTTTAATGTATTTTTCTTCAGAGTGTTAATAACTTTGCTTTAAATCCATGCTGAAAGATTGATTATATACATTTGCTAATCACATATTTTAAAGAGATTATATAATACTTAATTAGCATCAATCCCAACTGTTTCATCATACACCCTAGATTGACAAAACAGAATAATGTTTGTTACACCAGGTAGAATATTTTAGTGTCTGCCAGGCCAGTCATCCCAATGTCAAAAAGTAGGAAAGTCTGAGTAAATATGACTTTTTATGAATATCACAAAACTTGAGGTTGATCTGAGAACGGCATTCTAAAATGCCTTAGTGGGTAGATTAAAATGACCCATGTGTGGCCATTTGCCCTTTCTGTTTGAGGTCTCCTTTTGTAAAGGAGGGAATATTGCAGATGGGAGAGGAAGGACACACTTTCTTCAGCTTACAGAATGCAGTTTCTTAGTGTGGATGTTTATTATGTATTTGTTTTCAGATTTGGAAAAGTCACTGTGCACCACACTTGTATGTCTGCATTTTCCCTACATTTTATCTTTCAATTAAGTAATTTAAGGTCTAAATAAAGAATAGAATCAAAATACACAAGCTAGAAATATATTTGCTAATTTTAAGATATCTGAAAATTTGCAGAGTTAAGAAATGAAATGAAGAAACATTTAATAGTGTTTGTAAATAACACTAGATGGAGTATAATTGGAGCATGATTTGAACGCATCCATGAGTGTCACTGTGCAATTTTCAGTAATCAAAAATTCTTTTGAAAACACTTTGCAGAGTGACAAGTTCAATAGTCTGTAGGCTATTATAGCTTCAAGGGCTTCTTAGATTTACTGGTGAATATAGCATCATAGTTTTTCCAATCTACCAGGCTAGCACCTCTCTTTATGCATGCGGGAACCTGCCCTCTTCTCTCCAAATGTGTTCTAATTTTAATACTATTTAGTAATCTTTCCTAATAAGCAGATTTCTATTTCCTAATGATCCAACCTGTCTTTCTAAGTAAATGTTCACATCTTATGACTATGACAGACTTTGAGTTGAAGACACTATGTTGATTTGTATTATGTGTATTTGAAAAGTAAAAATATCCAAAAGCCAATAGCAATACAAAATAAGTGTCATTTTACAACAACGATGACAAAATAAAGATGTTGAAGAAACAAAGCCGAGAACAAAAGAAATATATAAAATCTGGATCACCTGGGCTTTAGGACAAGTTCAGTAGTGTAGAAGGGAGCAGTTACTGAATCATTACACCTTGGAGAAAAGCAAAAATTAAAATATACACAAAACTCAGCATTCATGTTCTACATCCTAGAGGGAAACTTGATACTTCACTCTGTTTTCCCAAAAGCATCACACAAATTCAAAAACCCAGTAATAAGCTTAAAACTACCAGTACATTAAAACATCAGAGCACATTTGTTTGTCTTTGCACTTATTATAAAATAAATACTCTCTGTGCACCAGCAAATGGTAATTTGCTAAGTCCTTTTCTTTAAAAGGATCTCAATACTCAAGTAAACAGTCTAGCCAAGAATATTTATTTGTGGGATATGAATGCCTTAAACTTCTTACATGTTTATATATTTGTACTATTTGTAAGCATAGCTTTATAGAGGCCTGGGTGTGGGACTGCGTAAAGGTATTCTGGTTCATGGCTGGGCAGTGCCTAGAACCCTGAGACTCTGCATGAGAACCGGCAGGAGTTCAGCGTGCCCCCAGAACCCAGGGTCCTGAAAAGCAATCTAGTCTCCATAGAATTACATTGTTCAGTCATATAGGCCAGCCATTACAGCCCCTCCCAAAGTAAACAGGTAGAGGGTGTGACTAGAGGCCTCAGCCCCTAGGGAGCAGATCCCCAGAGGGCGGAGCAAATTAAGCATGCCTCCCCAGATCCTCCCCCAATCCTCCCCTTTTTTCCCTCCCTATTTAACTCCGGACTGCCTTGAGGTTTACGGGGGTATATCCAGATCCATCCACCATCCGCCATGACAATAAACCTTTCTGGAACAAAGGACTTCCTCATGTCATTGGGGCCTGCCGCTGCCAAAGCCTCCAGGCTGCTAGAACATTAGACATTCTTCCTGCATGTGGGACCCACAGTATGGAAAGCCTCCGGGCCTCTCCACAGCTACGGCTCCCATATTTTTCCCACACCTGGGGGGTTGTTATATCTTAGTTAATATAAGTAAAATTCTTATCATCATAATTATAGCCATGTAAATCCAAGATTAATTAGTATTATTACTATAGGAGATTTTGTTTATATATGAGGTCTATGTATATATACATACATACACACACATTGACTGTGATTTAGTCAAACAGAATGCCTTAGAACAGGAAAATTGTTTCAAGTATTTTTTTATTGACACAAATAATTTTTAATTTCATTTAACTAAAATACGAGAAAATCATTCATCATATGACTCTAACTATGTATAGAATGTGTGTACTGAAACTCAACAGAGATTTAAAATCTATTATGTTTGGCTTTTATTATTATTTTTCCTAACAGCAAGCCTTTACTGTTCTCTCCATCTCTTTTCTCTATTTAATCAAGAAATTGCACTATAATTTAATTAAAATTTAAAAATGAATAACCAACTTGTACTATTTTTGAAATAATAGGAATTGTGATGCTTATTAAAACCAATGCATGTTTGAGGAGATAAAGTGAGAGACTGGCTCTAACATTTTTTGCCAAGGCTCAAAAATCAAGGTTTATCCCTGTTAACATGTGTGTTAATAGACCCTCCAATTTAGAACATGAGATGTCTTGGCAAGTCTATAATTTGTAATGTACACACTCATATATGATCTCTCTTATGTGTGAACATCAAAATATTTTTGATGATATTACTTAGAACCCAAGTTAGTTGTCTCATGCTCATCTTAATTATAAGGCTTAGACTCTGTACCGGAAGTACTATTTGTTTTTCTTTTTAAGAACTAATTCTTCTATAGTCAAAGGAATGTGGAAGCATCCTACCCCAAGATACCTCCCTTCTCAAATCCAGAAAAAGTCTTGACCCAGACACTATAAATAATCAGTTCTTTATCAAGGCTTTGTGGCAGCTATAAACAAAGGATTTGCTGATCCATTAATATAAAAAATGAAAGAATACCTCCAATTCTTCCTAATAACTCATGACATTACTCAAAACAGTCATTATTGGTGGTCAGCCCTCTCTAGATCAGATGTTGTCTATGAAAGGGTCAATTTCAAATTAAATATCCATATAACTACTTAACATAATCTAAAAGAAATACTCATGATGAGATACTTGAGTAGGGAGAGTCCTCCTTAAAAATCTTCAAAAAAATTGCATAGATATGTTAGATCAAGAGAAACTAGTCAGACAGAATGATACAACAGTCTAAGCAATAGCCTCCATGACACCTGCTTACTCCTTTTCATTATATGGAAGGTTGAGAACACACTTATTCTCAATCCACTTCAATCTCTAGATACACACTGACTTGGGACTTGCCACTGTGGCTTAAAAAGCTACTGCTTAGAGTCAGTTTGTATCCTTCAGATAGACCTGTGAAAAACTAGCTCATGGCTTATAACTAGAATGGGTAAGGTAGCAGTGTTCTGCTCTTAGCCTACTGAAGTGTCAACATGCCCTTGAGAGAGGAGGACATAGGTGAGCAGACTAGGGAAGGCACTGACTCTTTTCAACCCTTCCAGTTGAGTTATTTGTTCTGTGACATTTTGACACTTATTTAATATTTGGACATTCACTTCTTAAGGAAACATTGACTAAGAAGAATACAAAACATAAAAATATAGCTGTCAAAAACAACAATGAAATAGGTTAGCATGAAAGATACTATAATTCACCTGTTTATTATGGATTTTTCTTGACTACACTCTATGCTTCTCCAACAGTAAAGACAATTATTTATCTCTGTACTCAACAACCCTCAACCATTCTTCCTCATATACACATCCTTTGAAAAGTATGAAAATGATCTCTGCAATTTACATGCACATACAGCTGTTCTTCTAGGCTTGACTGCAGGAGGAGCCAAAATAAGGAAACATTCTCCCTTCTTGCAGTACTAAAAATCTGGAATAAGAGTTGTGCTAAGCTGTAGACAGGAGCCTAGCATGGCTGTCCTCACTGAGAGACTCTACCAGCAGCCAAGCATTGGACTGAGGTTAAGGACCCCTATGGAAGAGTTAGGGAAGTAATTGAAGGAACTGAAGGACATGACAACTCCATAGAAAGAACAACAGTGTCAACTAACCTAGACCTCTGGGAGCTCCCAGGGACTGAGCCACCAAACAAAGTACATACAGGAACCCCAATTCCACCCCCAGCCTCAGCATGTATAGCAGAGGTCTGCCTTGTCTGTAGTATGTCCTCAGAGGAAGAGAATGTGTCTACAGGATTATAGACACTTGATACTCCTGGGAGGGGGAATGCCAGTGGTGGGGAGAGGAGGCATGCTGTCAGAGGTGAAGGTGGGAGGGATGATGGGAGTAAGAACTTTGGGAGGGGACACCAACCCTGACCTGGAGGGAGGGCAACATTTGGAATGTAAATAAATTAATTTTTAACAATTAAATTTAATAGTTAAAAAAGAATCTTGAGTAAGTGTAATAACATAAGCATTTCACATAGGAAAATGTAAGCATAGAAAAAAATGACATGAAAATCCGTTTCATATTTAATAACTATAAAATTGCTAGGTTCTCTGAGATGCCTTGTCACAGGCAGTGCTGCTTTTACTTTGAAATGTTTGTTGCAGTTGGAAAGAGTTAATTATCTCCAGCCCAGTTTGAAAGAGGTTGGCCAGTTCACTCCAGAGCTGCCATGCAGCCCCCATGGAAGATGTGACAGTTCTAATGAGGAGAGTCAGAAACAATGAAGCTTCCGGATCCATTAACAGCCCTTCATTCCCAGAGCATTACTAGTGGATACTTTGTGTCTCTTCAGTATCGAAGGAACAGGCAGATAAAGTTGTGCCCATTGTGAACTCACATATATGTACTGCTTGAAAAGGCACATGCACATTTTGTGAACAATAGAATTGCTTCGATCTATATTGTGAGTGTCTGAGAGGACAGAGTGACATCTGGGAAACAATCTTTTTCAACTAAACCTGACTTAATCAGTCCCTAAAGTGCTAATTCAATCCACAGCCTTCATTTACATTCCAATGATTAGTGGTAATAACCAAAATGGCTTAGTATCAATGTAGTAGGGAGTAATTTAAAATTTTAACAAGCAAAAATAAAATCCATTAGGTTTTGCGTTATTGAATAGTAATCTGCCTCCCAAAATACATAAGGGCATGAGAACCAAAATATTCGTGCATTTTCCAGTGCAGCTCTTTATCTGATCATGATAACAGAGGTCATAAGAAACGGGAATATCTAGATATAAAGATAATAAAGTTTGGAAAAATATATTCTAAAGTAATAATTTCTGAAGCATCTCCGATTGCTTAAAACCTTAGCTGAGGTAGAAAGGTAAGCATAAGCAAGTTCAGCACTGGGGACTGGAGGTGGGGAGCATGGGTAATAATGATTCAAGATAGATTCAGTAGGAAATTTATTTCTTTAACTAAGAAAAAGGGGTCCTACCTTCATGTAATAAACCCTCATGTATGAATCCAATCTTTCCACCACCATTCCCCCTTTCACACTCTCTTTTTTGTAGGCTTCATTGAATCTGATTCCTTTTTTGATATTGTGCGGCAGCCATATCTCCTGTAAAGGAGATAAGTTACGATATCAAAAAAGTTTTCCTGGCCTTGTGAATTGAGTCTTTTCTCTATTTTACATTCTTATGTAAAATAGACCTTGGAGATCACTCACTGTGATAGGATAATATCAGGTATGCACAGTATACAAGGCACTAAACAGTATGGAATTTCACTATAACAAAAGATGCCATGTTAATTTAGATCAATGCATAATTGTTATGCTGGAAATGCACCAGTCTAACCAACCTGGCCAGGTAAGGCAGGCTCCTCGGGATTAACATCGACACTGCCTCATCAGTGCTTTCAACCACTTTCCATGGGTCACTTAGGGTTACAAGACACAAGTCACAAATGACCTACTCATATAACACAATCCCTCACATACCATTTGGCAGGGGAAACAGAGTGAGCTTCTTACATCAAGTAGAGTTAGTTTGGGGAGGCAATCAATATGGGAAAAGCAACCCTCTAGGGACTGATGGGAAAAGAGTACTAGGATTTCACCAGATTTATAATCATTTCAAGAAGTAACCAAGTTTGTATTTGAGTTTTAAAGTGTGTTCCCACTAAATCCTGTTCAAGAGACTGTCTTTTGGAATTTCTAGCCAGCTGCGACATAATATTGGCTTCAAGGTCTTCACACACAAAGATTTTTATCATGTTACTAGGCCCCAGAGACAGAATATTCCGTACGATTTCCAGTTGACTTTAAAACTCTCAATGTCAACATTTGACTCTAAATCTCTGTTGATAACATTATGTCTCTGGAGTAGAGGTTTCAAAAGGAAGTCAGAATCTTCCCCTCTTGCCTGCCAGGATATATTCCTAGTTATAGCCTTCCCGATTTTTAAAGAACAAATCATCTCACCAGTTTGACTTCTCTATGTTCAATGAACTGTGTGTATGTTGTCCTCAGCATCGGGCTCAAGAACAACCTTCTCTTACAGCATCAGCCTATGTTGTTTAGAGATCTTCACCAGGACTCCCTCAGTCAACAACTCAAAGGAATATAACCTAATACCACCTGGCTTCAAAAGATAATCAGTGCAGACAAAATATCCAACATTACTAGAGGTTCACACTAGAGTCATTCTCTCCTATATTCTAGTTCATAGGTGCAAGAAGGTATTCTACATACCATAGAAAGAGAAACCAGGACATCAACCCAGCCACAAAACCCTCCACCTAACTTCAAGATGTCGTAGGGCAATGGTGAAACAGACCTTGTGGAGTGGCCAATCAAAGTCTTGATTAACTTGAGCCCCATGCAATGAAAGAAGGCCCTGTCCTACACTGCCTGGATGGCCAAAAACCAGAGATACATGGTAAAATGAAACACAAGTGACAAACCCCCAACCAAATCAAACCATCAAAACAACACACACACACATGCGCACACACACATACTTACTGAGCCAGCTGTCCCCTGAAGTCTAAAAATCCTGAAGTTTCCATGGCCAGAAGGATAAATATGAAGTGACAGACAAGAGAAATAACACGGACACCAGATAAGTCCCAATAAAACTCACCCGTTAACAATGTGAAGCAATGAACCATCAAAAATGTGGCAAGAAGAAATCAGGCAGACAACAAAACATTATTGCTTTAGTCTTACAATAAATGCCACAACAGAGTTCATTTAAAGAAATCAGTAAGAAAATTCAAGGCATAATTAGAAATCCTTGGAAATTGTTATTAAGAAAAATAAAACATTACAACACTCTAAAATTATGCTAGTTATTGTTTTTCTGTTTCTATTATATGTTGTCTTTTCTGAGAACTTTTTTATTGCCAAGCTTTTCATATACAGATAACATTTGTAAAGATTTAGGGCGCTTTCCCTGTGAGACAAACCCATTGGGTTCTGTTTTGCTTTTAAGATAGTGGCAGTCATTTTATTCTTCATAAGTACAAGAGCTACATTGTTCATCCACAGAGGCTGCAAGATTATTACATGTTATGATCAATGCCGAGGTTGATCTGGGTACTCTTCTAGTACAGATCTGAGTGGGACACACTCTCTTTAGGAAGTGGAGCAAGTCCTTCATGCTGTCTCTCACTAGTTGACTGTTCACAGCCCCAGGACAATCCAACAGGCAAAATCTTACCACCAAAACATACAAACACTAAAAGAGACAGACAGAGGTATCACTTTGGAAGAAAGCAGGAGGATAGGAGCCAAGAAGCAAACAGGATTTGGGTTTCCAGGAGAGTCGTCGTCATGGGCAGACCATAGCCTCCAGAGGATCAACTACTATCACATGGTAACCAAGTGTTCCAGTCAGGGTGTTCAGACAGAAACCTCATCAGTGCATTTATACCGCCGCCGCCTTCTTCTTCTTCTTCTTCTTCTTCTTCTTCTTCTTCTTCTTCTTCT
>NW_021604660.1:2639141-2697653 GCF_004785775.1 Grammomys surdaster
TCTTCTTCTTCCTCTTCTTCTTCCTCTTCTTCTTCCTCTTCTTCTTCCTCTTCTTCTTCCTCTTCTTCTTCCTCTTCTTCCACTTCTTCTTCCTCTTCCTTTTTAATCATTTTGTTTGTTTACATTTCAAATGTTATCAACCTTCCCATTCAGTTTCACCTCCATATTTCTCCCACTCCATTCCCCTCCCCTTTGCTTCTAATACAGTAATTCCCCCACTCACCCACTTCTATCTCACTTCTCTGGCATCCTCCTTTGCTAGGGCAACAAGATTCCATAGGGCCAAGCATCACCCCTTCCACTGATGCCAGAAGAGGCAATCCTCTGAGATATATATATATATATATATGGAGTCATGGACTGATGCATGTATACTTTATGGTTGCTAGTTTAGTCCCTGGAAGTTCTGAAGGGGTCCAATAAATTGATACTGTTCTTCTTTGTATGGTATTGCAATGCTCTTCAGCTCCTTCAGCCCTTCTCCTACCTCTTACATTATGGTTCCTGGGGCTCAGTCCAATGGTTGTCTTTGAGTATCTGCATCTGTCTTGGTCAAGTCCTGGCAGAGCCTCTCAGAAGAAAGTCACACCAGGCTTCTGACTGCAAGCACATCTTGGTGTCAGCAATACTGTCAAGGTTTGGTGTCTATGGATGGAATGTATTGCATAATATGGTAGTCTCTGAATGGCCTTTCCTGCAGCCTTTGCTCCATTTTTGTCCCTGCATTTCCTTTTGGCAGGGACAATTCTGGGTTAAAATTTTTAGATGTGTAGGTGGCCCCACCCCTCCACTGGAGGCCATGTCTATGTACTGAAGGTAGTGTCTTCAGTTTTTTTCTCCCTGCTGTTGGATATTTTGGCTAATACAATCCAGTTGGATCCTAGGAGCCTCTGCTTCCCTGCTGTCTTGGATTTTCTACTGGTTTCCCAAGTTACCCAACCCCTACCTCTACCAGAAGAATAGAAATAAGCAACAGGCATGCTTTTTAACAGTAGCTCCAGCAGCAGCGAACCACTACATGAGCAAGCCTGTAGAGAACTACACTTAAATAGAGGATTGGAGTAAAACAAAAACAAGAACAAAACAAAAACAAAACAAACAAGCAAAGAAAAACCAAACCCCCAGGGGATAACCGAGAAGTGACCACTTTCCAGTATACTCATTGTCACATGAATGAGTCATTGTCACATGGATGAGTTGTTGGTTTGCTTTCTTGGTGGCACAAATTCTTTAATTTTAGATTTCTTTTGAAATATTTTCTAGAACACAGGTCTAGTTGGTGTCATTTCTACTCTTTTCCTCTTTCCTTGAAAAGAGATATTTTTGAGAGCTTAAGGGATGGTTGACAGTTGTTATTTCTTAAGTCTTCTGGACTTCTGGTGCTGCTCTTGTGAGGTCATTCTGATCAATGGGTTTTGCCTGGTTCTGCTCCCTTGCTACATAATAGATTTCCTTTCTTCCTAGTCAATCTGCAGTAGTTATAACAGTGTAGAATTGGGCAAACAGACAGAGCCACAAGAAGTGAGAGGACACTGACCCATGTATGGATGAAATCCTGCACAGTGGGCAGGGTGGGGCTCCAGAGCAGCAGTAACAGAAGGAAAGGACAGGCTTCTGAAATGGTTGTAGTTGCCAGAAACATGTCTGAAACAATACTTTACACTTTTACCAATTTGGAGGCTGGAAGATCAAGATCAAGGGCCCATGAAGTGAATTGTCTTCCCAAGTTTCCAGGCCTCCTTGCCTGTGGCCACACCCTCATTCTCCCAGATGATCTTTCATCTGTGTGCACATTCCACTTATTTCTAACCCCAGTTTCCTCTTTCTTAAAAACCACTAGTGATACAAATGTAGGCCCAGTCTAATTGTTTATTTAACATAGTTACTTTTTTAGACCTCTCTCTCTTTTTAATCTAAAGACATTCATATTCTGAAGTGCTTGTGGTTATCAGTTGAACATATAAATTAGGGGTACATGGGACAACAATTTAGCCCATAACAGATCACTTACGTAAGATTCAGTTTCAAATGGATTTAAATATCAGTGTAAATACTAAAACTTTATTCTGCCATAAACATAAAAGAAACATTTTGGACATGAAATTAGGGATGTATATACTATTAAATTTATTTAAATTATTATTTACAAGTGGTGTATATGCATTATTTAATAAAATTCTAAAGGAGTAAGAAAAATAATCCATAAATCAGATGGAGATATTTTTAATACCTATAACTTCTATACAAAAAGATTAGAAAAACCTAATGCGTATTGGAAATTTGGATTATATAACTAGAATGTAGGGGGAAAGTGTCCAGTTATACTGATGTGAATTAGTTTTACAACCAAAAGATGAAGTTCAAACATAATGTATATATTGTTGGTTGGCCTGGTTCATTTGCACATTAAAACATTCTGTAGGTAACTTAATAATTAATAAATCCATAAAGGACCACTAATTATTCAATCCATAAAGAACCACAGAGGTAAACATTGAAAATCAGACAGGCACTGGAAAATGATAAAAGTAGATGGTGGGCTGAGCATTGTTTGGAACACAGAAGTTTTTTTAGTCTGATGAATTGATCAATACGGCATCTCTAACCCTGCCTGCTATCCACACAAGTCAGGGCTTCCTGACCTTTCATTTGAGAATGACAAACTGAGAACAATAGCTAAGTTTAATTTGAAATGACCTGGATGAAGCCATTATTTATTTTTGCTTTCAATGCTTCAAACAATGTTTCTCCTTATATTTGTCTTGGTGTCAAATAATAAAACTTTAATTATAGAAAACTAAGAACATAATAAGAACATAGGAAAAGAGTAGTATTGATATATTCATTGATATATGAAAATAAATGATATTTGAAAATTATCTAAGTGTCAGAAAACAGTGGAAGTAGAGAAAAAGTTCTGGAAACTCAACTTAAGAGTTCTCTCAGAGTAACAGACATGACACATTCCCAAAACCTGGGGATTAGGACACAAATGACACTTTGATAATTTGGCTTTAGCAAAACATTAATCCCTATGAATTGAACATTACTGAATGGTAGAATTTTTAAAGTGTGTGTGTGTGTGTGTAGGAACCCACACACCTATGTGCACATTTGTGTGTAGAGGACAGAGAACAATTCCTCACATAGTTTCTCAAGTGTCATTCACCTTTGTTTAAGACAATGCCTTTCACTGGTTCATGAACTTCAGCAAATAGGCTAAAGTAGCTAACCAACAATCTACAGGGATCCTATGTCACTGCCTTCTCAATGCTGAGATTACAGGAGTAACCATCACATGAAATTTTTGTGTTGCCCCTGGGATTGAAAATTATGTTGTCATACTTATGAGGAAAACATTTTACTACTGAGCCATTAGATTTTGCTTATATTGTCTTTACAATTTTGTCTTTGGTTTTGCAGGACATAGTCATAACATAGGAAATATTACTACAAAATTATTTCACTGTCCCTGATATGAAAGACATGGGTGAGCCAGCCCCTGAGGGTGTGAATGTGGGAGCGTCCAGCCCCTCACTGGCTGCAGCACTTAGAAGAGTTGCCCATGCACCTTGACTGGGAAGTACGGTGTATCTGACTATACAGATGTGGGTGTGGGTGAGGTACCTCAAGAGCAACAATAGGATAAACAGAATGAGGCCTAGTGAGGATTCAACGTTGATGGTGTCATCTCAAACCAGACCACTGACTCATCATTACAATGAATGATTGAAAGTAAAGATGTACGGACAGAGTGATGTACTGTGAGACACATTATGACATACTACAGCTTCCATGGTGGGATATCGTCTATGCTTTTTGTTTGTTTGTGTGTATGTGTGTGTTTTGATTTTTTTTTGGGGGGGGGTGCAGAAAGTTGCAAGACCAAAGGGCAGATATGAGGGTATGAGAAGATGAGTGAGACATGATGTAAAACTCACAAAGAATCAATAAAAAGTTTAAAAAAAATAGCTATTTTCATGAAACAAGTAGTTTTTCTTTAAGTTGTATAATACAATACTCTTAAGAATCACTATCACAATTTTATCATTATGAAATGAAAACATCTAAGAAATAGAAGTTCCTACAAAACAGCACCATGATTAATAACAGTTTTGTTTTGGGAACCAAACTCACATTTCTTAGAAATCAGCTTCAGGGGTTACTGGAGGAGAGGAAGTCAGTACTTCCTCTGTGTTTATTGAGTTATAAAGTGAATAAATACATAAATAAATAAATTTAATTTTAAATAAAGAAAGCAAAAAGTGTTCTTACCAATAGAACCATCTTTCCAGCTACTTTATCATAATTTTAAGCTGCAAGCAGCAATCTTACCATGATGATATATCTCCTTCCAAATGTTTAGCCTTAATCATGGGCTTTAGACTATCATCTACTTATTTGTCACACTCTGGAAGAAGAATACCCTTTACTTTTTCTGATGAGACAGAAGGATTCTCGTGGAATCATACCTCTGGATCAGAGGCAGTCTGTTAGCGAAGTGCATCATGGATCTCTGTTAGACCACTTCTTTTTCAGAATAATGGTCCCCACCACAGGCATGCTACTCCTTTAGATGAACTTTGAATAAGTTTCTCAAGCCCTAAAGTTAAATTGGAAAATTTACTCACCACTATACATAAATGAAATCTGAAGTAAATTCATTTTAGTCTAAAAAGTGATTTTCATTATTCAACAGTGGGCGATGGTGTGGTTTGGCCATAAATTGTATGTGTATACCAGAAGAAAAAGGAGAAATGTCTTATTCTTCCTTTATAAAAAGATACTAACAGGCTGTGTGATAGTGGCACACACCTTTTATCCCAGCACTTAAGAGGCAGAGGCAAGCATATCTCAGAACTGAAGTTAGCCTGGTCTACAGAGTAAGTACAAGGACAGCCAGGGCTACACAAAAAATCTCCATCTTGAAGAAAGGCAAACAAATAAATTCACTAACATATTTTAAAATACATTGAAAATAAGTATCTTTAAACAAACTTAGAAGGGTATTTAATTACATATTTTAATGTGGCTACTTAATGAATTATCAATTTATTAATAAAAGGCAACTAGTAGATTAACAATTTTTTGGAGTTTCAGTGCATGGTAGTTCTTACTAAAAAAACAGTTGGAAGTCTATCTCTATACTTTACATACTAAGTCTCATTTGATGGTTAGCTATTTGTTTCATAGCACTACCATAGAAGTACCCAACAAACCACAAAATAAAATAAGATCTTCAATATTAGCCAACCAATAAACAGCACCATTTCCAATTTTAGACCTCGCCTTTACTGTATTTAACTTTAATTTATCAGAAAGCTATAGAATCATCAGTTTCCATATCTGAACAATACATAAAAACTTCTCATCATTACTGACTGGAGATTTGCATATATACTACAATATATGCAAGCACTATAGCCCCAAGCAAAGTTCATAACATTAAGTTATTCTTCCTGCCATGTTCAAATGTATGTTTCCATAGTTTAAATGCATGTCAATATGGTTTATTATGGAATTGTAATCTGTAGTGTAATTCACATTATGGGAAGTTAGACAAAAATATCTGGAAAATGAATCTAAATCATCAATGCCCTGCTTTCTACGACACTAGCTACTTGCAAGTGTCAACAAGGTCCTGAATAAACAATACTTTAATCAAAGACAAATTTTGTATGGACTGCTTTCCGTATAGGGAGATTATATGTGAAAATTCAACATTATATTAAAGGAAACTATTATCTAGACATGAACATCATCTGTACTGATTCAGCATATATAGAAAATGAACTTATAATCCATCATAATTTAAATGTAGCCATAACACTTAACAGCTACATGCATATGTGCTATTTGCCAAATGTTTTCACTTACAAAGCTCGTAGGGTCAGAGATGAGTATTATATTAAATATTACTGGAGAGAATAAAAAATTAACTACCATAGGTTTCATCATAATTACTGTTAGCTGTGAAGAACACAGAATTCTCCAGGCTGATGTTATAAACTGAAATGCCATCTGATACATTAATATAATAATGATAAAGCTTCATTTCAAATTCAAAAACAAGTTTTGCAATCTATTATAATATGTAATATTTAAGTAAAGGTCAGTTTTCAAAGCCACATATGTAATAAACCCTTGACTATAAGAGACATTTCTAGGAATAATGACCATAAAATGTAGATTTTACTGGAGAAATCACCCAAGGCAATTGAAATTTGAAACAATTACAGTTATTCATCTAAAATGAATTTCATTTATTTTGTACCATCCTTCAAAGAACATATTCGGAGCTGGGAAGATGGCTCAGTGGGTAAATAGTTCACTACACAGCAGTGAAGACCTGAGGTCAGATCCCTAGCACCTATATGAAAGCTGGGAATAGTGAGGGCTGTTTTGTAATGCCATAGTTGGGAGGAAAGCCAAAACAGCAAGGGACTCTATCTCAGTAGAGAAGTAGGTTAAATAGTGACAGAGGAAGTGTGACAAGCATGTGTATAACACACATCCCATCCTATGCCATACATGTGCATATACACATATATACACAGACAAACATTCAGACACTTACACATGCATATACGCACATACACAGAAAGATACAGAGACACACATAAACACACATATATGGACATATACACACAGGCACATAAACACACGTACACACATATACACAGACATATAGACAGACACTGAAATGCATACATGCACAGGCACACACATATATACACACATACATACTGAGACACACATATACATATACTCATACATAAACACTCAGACACAGAGAGATACAAAGACACACACTTGAACACATGTACATTCACAAAGACACACACATTCATACACAGACACAGAGATAGAGAGACACACACTGGAACATATATACATGTGCACATACACAAAGGCACAAACACACATACAGAAAGACAGACAGACAGACACACAGATACACACACAATCATATAAAAACATACAGATACACATATACAAAGAGAGACACATATACAATATTCATACACATACATTCATCCTCAGATGCACAGACACATACATACACACACACACACAAATACACACACGTACATGCATGCACACATCTACACAGGCACAAAACACACACACATACACATATAGACATATAGAAGACACATGGATATACAGATACACAGACACAAACACACACATGCATACACCTATATTCACAGAGATGCACATATAAACATACTCATACACACATATATACATGTATAGAGACACATCTCACACAAACACATGCAAAACAGGCATGTATACATGCATACACATACATGGACATAGGGACACATACAGCTTTTCATATGGTTTTTAATGATGGTTGTCTATCCTTTCCTTGACCCTACATTTTTAATCCCACTCCTATCTAATCTTATCTTTCTATAGCATTATACTTTGTGGGACCATGAAAGGATAGCTTGGCTCATGGTTGAGCACAGGCCTCGAATCCTGGACCCTAATGGGACAATGGTAGGTGTTCAGCCACTCCCCCAGGCCCCAGGCTCCTGACATGCAGCCAAAGACCTCCATTGATCAGTGCCTTTCAGTCACACAGGGCAATGCTCCTACCAGCCCCTCCACATGTAGAGGGCATGACTACAGGCCTCAGGGCCTTGAGAGATTTCCATATTAATGAGATACTTAAAGGCCAGAGGACGTAGCCAATTAAGCATTCCTTCTTAGACCCTCCTTCCTCCTCTCTATTTCACTCAGGTCTGCCCTGAGTTTGGGGTTGGGGGGAGTAGTAGCTAGATTCCTCTACCTTTCCGCCATAACAATAAACCCTTTAAAACCATAGACTTCCTCATGTCTTTGAGGCCCCTCCATGGGGAACCATGGAGAAGGTCTTTAACTAATTGACCTTTGCCACCACTGCCTAATCTCCTGCCTGAGGACCTCTGTACATTTCTGCCATGGAGGCCACCAATTCAAACAAGCTAGCAGAGCTGCTAAGTCAGCCAAGCAAGTACAGTAACCAAGAGTTTCCTTCCTGCAAGACACTGTGGGGGGGGGGGGCTTTCTCTCTCCCTTATTCTTTCCTGGCTGCTGAGGCATCTGGGGGCCCAAGAACGGAGACCACAGGCCTCCGGGCCCACTCAAAAGCCCCGCCCCTGTGAGATCTTTAGACAGAAATCTTCCCATGCCTTGGGCAGAGCCCTGACAGGCTTCTCTCAGCCCACCATCTGCCTGGCACCACATGGAGGGAACTCAGTCAAATTTCTGTGCTTTCACTCCCTGAGTCCAGTGGCCTGGGGTGCTAGACACACAGGAACAACTCTGCCCAACAGGACCCACGCCATGCTAATACTTTATTTCCCCTTCCTTGGAAGATCCTCTTTTATCCCGTTGTCCCATACTACCTTCATGGTTAATCTTATCAAAATATACATATCTAAAGCATAAATACTAATGTCCAAACAGAAGAGAAAACATGCACTATTTGTCTTTTGTAGTTTGGATTACCTCACTCAGAATATTTGTCTTCAGTCCTATTTACCTTCCTTTTCTTAATTTCTGAATCCTATTTTATCTTGTAAATGTATCACGTTTTTATCATCAGTTCATCAGCTTATGCACATCGTGGATATTACTATTATGTAAAAGCAGCAACAGGTATAGATAAAAACATACCTATATAGTAAGATGTAGAGCCTGTTGGGTATGTTTCCAAGCCTGGTACAGCTGATCTTGTGATAAATCAATTATTAGCTTATGATACTGAAATTATTCTTGAAAACCAAGAGTCATCTGAGTGAAAGGCTGAGCCAGGAAGGAAATCTCTGTTCTGATATGATCAATAGGAAAGAAATTGAATTAGATAGAAGTCAGTGGATGAATGTCCACAAGGACCAGCCTCCCATTTCATATATGTATCTTTTGCTCGAGAAATGGTGATTGTTATGATGGGAATAGAATTAGAGACACAACTAAGTTTCCAATTAGATTGGTGATCTCATTCTAACTCCCTCATATAAGAGGAATGATGTCTGTTTAAAGGAAAACTAACATTGGACCTTGTACTATTTTTTAAGTATAGCACCCACAACTAAACAGCAAAGCATCCTCATTGCCTAGAGATGGAGACATAACTAATTCCAACAGAGGAATACAAGACTTCAGTGTATCTCTGTCAATGGAGTGTGATCACAACGTTTTAAAGTAACTGCAATGAAGGATCTTGAGAAAAAGGAAAATTGAAAAGATAGAATTTGTACCAAATGTTTGGATTCCAGAAAGAAATGAAATAGAAAAGCTAGAACTTAAAAATTCAGGAAGAGACACATAGAAAGCAATTCACAAAATAAGAGATTAGTCACCTAGAGACAAAGATGTAAGAGAAACTAGGAAAAGCTATACAAATTAAAGCAAAAAAAGGAGTAGAAAGAAGAAAATTACAGGTAAATAGAAAGAATGTTATGGACACAGTGCAAACATTTCATGTCTAGATGGAATCCCAGAGGCAAGAAGGGGAGCAAAAGCAGCTGTAGTCTGAAGGCACACTACACACACTTACAGGGCTCTGAAAACCAAGGGGAACACTGACAGAGCCCAGCCTAATTGCCTTAAGGGAAAAAATGACTGTGCCCTTGCATTTCAGTAAATCTTTAAAGTATCTCAAAACAAAGATATATCGTTACCAGGACATCAATACACTAAAGTACAGATTCCATCTCTTCAGAAAGAAATTTATCCCTAACAAGCTGAAAACACCTTGCCAATCTAGAAAATAAAATTGTTTCAAGCATATAAATGAAAAGAATTCTGGGCATAAGATGGTTCTGGAAGAGAACAAT
Organism: Grammomys surdaster; assembly: GCF_004785775.1. NCBI lineage: Eukaryota > Metazoa > Chordata > Mammalia > Rodentia > Muridae > Grammomys > Grammomys surdaster. Next base: position 2,648,978 of record NW_021604660.1, read on the forward strand.
GCCAGAGCTGAAGCTGGGGCCTGATCATGGTACTCATATGGTAGAAGGAAAGAAACAAATACCTCTTTAGGAGTTGTCCTCTGCCTGTCATAAGAGCTTCTCCTGACCTCATCCCAAACTAAGAAAGCAAATGTAATGGGAACATTCTTATACAAAAGACTGGAAGAGCTCACCACCAAGAAGTCTACTCTGAAAGAGGCAGTAGAGTACTCTGGGGAAAGGAGAAACTGATAAATTTTCTAAATCCTATGTAAACTATTTCATTTTAAAATTTTTGTTTAATTCATTGAGAATTGCAGACAACATGTTTAGATCATAATCGCCTCTTCCACAAGTCCTCCTTTAAGTTTCTTCTCTATCCATCCAACTTTGTGTCCTCTTGTGTGTGTATAAGTGTCTGGGTTTGTAAGAGTGTGTGTGTGTGTGTGTGTCTATGTATGAGTATGTATTTGTGTGTTCATATGTGTTGTTGTATCTGTGTATGTTTGAGTATGTGTATGTCTGTGTGTGTTCCAGTGTGCTCACCTCTCTCTCTCTCTCTCTCTCTCTCTCTCTTTCTCTCTCGATCTTACTCTCTCGCCCTCTCACTCTCTCGCTCTGTGTGTATGTGTGTGTATGTGTATGTATGTGTGTGTGTCCATGAAGTTCTGTTTGTGCTGGCTACATAAACATGGATGTGAAGACTTCCTCTCCTGCATGCTTGACCTATGAGTGGCTGCACTCTTAAAGAGAATTTACTCCTTCTAGTAGCTATGAATTACTAATAGCTCTTCAGTTGGGTATAGAAGACACTTCATTCTCACCTCCCTTTTACTTGCTGGGATTTGATCTGGCTTGAACTTTCTCAGATAATTCACATTTCATCACACTCCAGGTGAGTTCATAGATGAGATTGCTCTGCTGTGTCCAGAAGATATTTTCCTTGACCCACTGCCCATAACTCTTACACTCTTTCCGCCCCCTCTTCCACACTGATTCCTGTACCTCTGAGTAGGGGAAATGATACAGAGGCCCCACTAAAGATTGAACATTTTTAACTCCTACAAAAGTAGAGAATAGCGAGAGTGGTAATATGAACAACAAAATGCAGTGATAATTGTATATTTGCTGAGTCAAAAAAGGTGAAGAAGAAGGAACATAACACAGGTTCACAAAAAAAATAGCAAAATATTGACATAAAACAAAAAAATGCATCGAGCAATAATATAATAAATAACCCTCATGAACATAGATGAAAAAATTATTTAAATCACACTAGAAAATCAATTTAGAAAATATATTGCAGAGGAGTGCCATAACTCTTAGTCTACGACATTATAGGTGGTTTAGTGTTTTAAAAAACTCAAGTTGCCACATTAACAAATGAAAGAACATCATACTAAAAAAGCAATAAAGCTTAAAAATGTTAAAACATAAGAAAACTAATTCTCCAGTGTTGTAGGTTTGAAGAACTGGTGTTTGCAAATGAGTTTGTGATGAATGTGTGAACTCGAAATGCTGTCAGTATTTCATTATTCTCTTTGGGGTTATTATTAAGAAATATATACTCACTTTTAAAAAGTAATCTATTCAGTGTACCCTTTCTACATTTTTATTTGTTTTTTGTTATTGTTTTTGTTTAGTTTTAATGTTGTTTTGGCACTAAAGTGATTATATAACTAAAGATTACTTACAAGTGCTTCCATTATAGATAAATACCACCACAGCTGAGATATTCAAGTATATTCTTGAGATTTCTAATGACTAGGACATTTTAATAAAATGTTACTTAAAATAGTAATAAACTTTTCTATGAGGCAATAGTAATACAGCAGCATTCAAAACAGTGAAATGAGATCTATCACACACACACACACACACACACACACACACACACACACACTGGAATAAAGCAACTACCAACATGATTATCAACTTGCTTTAATGAAATAATTCCAAAACACTGCTCAAAAAAACCAAACTTTTCATGAGAAAGGGAACTACAGAAAGTGGGCCAAAAAAAAAAGGGAGGTACAGAAAGTGGGTTTCTTTCTTTAGACAATTGCTTAGCTATGGTACCTATCCTGACAGATATTCCATGCTGAGACTGCCACTAGACAATACTGAGAAACAAGCAAATTTGTGAAGCTAAAGTAGAAGAAACATGGCATAGATGTAACAAATTTGAGGGTAGAAGCTAGACAACCATATTTACTTCTCACAGGGTGATTCGTAGAGACTTGCCCTGCATTGACAAAACGTAAGAAGCTAAGCAGAATATTTTTAATGAGTAAATCCATATTTTCTTCCATCTATATTACTGAGAAGAGCAAGGTTGAAGTTCAAGATTTACTACAGGGTAAATAGCCCATTATCTCAATCTAAAGCACCTTTATAAAAAAAAAAACAAAGAAAAAGTGAAAGTTGCTAGTCACATAACCAAATACCAAATAGCACCAAGAGTGACTGAGTAGTCAGGTTACTACAGGCAGTGATGTGGCATTTCTCCTGAGAGTAAATTTCAGCAGGAAAAGCTGGTTGAAGTAATCATTTATACAATTCCCAAACCCAAGTCCAAAAAAAATGCATCTTTAGGACAAGGAATCAGGTCATTTTGAGAAGGAATAGTAGAGGATGTAGATATTCTTCAACTGTTTGCTCTCAGGAAATTATTTTTATTTATAAAAAAAATGTTTTCAATGTAATTTTCACCATAATTATACACCTATATTTGTATCAGTGAATAACCTACTTAATAAAAAATAGGTCAAAATGTAGAAATATTGGGAAATTTTTTAGTATCATAAATGATGAAGTATAATGGTAAATATATCAACCATAAATGAATGCAATTAGGAGAACATATATAAGGGAAGTCTAAGAGAGATATGGGTATAAAAGGAAAAGGAGCCATGGAGTCCCTCAGTGTTGTGGAAAACAAGTTCATGTACTAGTTCATTAGGTACAAACTGCTAAGTATCACAGAGGAATGGTGTCTGTAACCCTAGGACATCTTTATTTTTTTGCAAATCATTTATATAATGACATCATTCATAGTGACCTAAATCTGAAAATAACCAAATTGCCTTTGGGTAGATGATTGTGTAAATAGTCAGGTACATACATGTGATGTACTACTGAGAAAGAAGAAGGGATGAATTCCAAGGCTATCACAAGACATGGATGAGCCTAGCATGTGTACTAAAAAGGCAGGAAAGCCCATCAAAGTAAGCCATGTGCCTTAGCATCACAGTTACATTATGTCCCAAAAAAGACAAATCTCTAAAAACGTTAAAATCGTTTAACTGTCTGAAATTCTGGGTGACAGGGAAGTGATTATAGATAAGATAAATTTATGTCAGTGAAGCTCTTATTCTTAATACTAACTTCATGTACACATGACACTTGGCATTTGTCAAAATCTATAGAAATTCACAGCAGAAACTGGAGCATATGCAAATTTGGAAACAATAGAATATTGGAGCTTTAAACGGGGAAAGTCAAGATTTAAACAACAGTCTCTAACAATATTTCAATTGTATGAAATAATTTCTCAAAAAAGAACAAGGATTAGGATGTATTCCATTTAGCAAATACATTAATCACTTTTGCATTGCTTTGATCAGATACCTAAACATCTTAGAAAATAATTTTAAGTTGGTTTACAACTTCAGAGGGTTTGTTTGTTTGTTTGTTTGTTTGTTTTGTTCACATATACTTGGACAGGATATCATAGTGCTGGGAGCATGAGATAGGGAACCTTTGTATCATCATGATGAATAGGCAGCAAAGGAAGAGAAATAGGAAGCAGGAGCAACACACACACACACACACACACACACACATACATACATACACACGCACACATACACACACACACATACACTCCTAACTTAGTGACCTATTCTGTCTATGCTCTACTCCTTAAAGTATTCAGAATCATACCATGTAGTCCTACCATCTGGGGACTTAGGCTTTACCACATATGCTTCTGGAGAACATTTCATATTTGAATTATAACAGTGAAGTTATTTATTATATAACAATTTTAACACTTCTATATGTGATGTAACTAACCCATTAACTTCAAAGTCAGCATGCAATAGGATCAGGGTCTTCACTGTTGAGATGGTTCTATATGAAAAGGTAAGTGTAATGGACCAAAAACGTTCATATGATATCAAATAAATGTTACACATGACCCTAAAATATAATGTTTTATTTATATTCATACAAACAGTAGCATATAATGATAGGAGACTACCTCAGTTGTAGAGCAGTTGACCAACATATATAAAAGCCTTTAGTTGGAACTCAGCATTCAAAATGACCTATAGAAATACCTACATAGGAGAACCATAAACTTATTTTCTCTTCTGATATATAAATGGATAAAAAAAGAAATGATACCCTAGCACCAGTAGATGTGTATAATATCTACATCTTGGATTCTGGAGAAGGGATTGGGGATTCTTTGGAAATATCTTGTTCTAAGTGAGGGAGAAAATATGCAAGAAATCCAGGAGTATCTAGAGATGAAGAAAATAAGGTTGTCTTAAAATTAATGGAGCTCATTAAAGAGAGGCAACTGAAAGAGACTCCACTGGGTGATGGTGGATAAATGAGAATAACAAACAGTAATGGTGAAATAGGATTCAAATATCAAACAAATGCTAATGAAGCCATACAAATTAATAACTATGAAATTGAATCAATTTATAAATGGTATGAAAAACTCAATCTCCTATGTAGCATTACCAATAAATTATTTAGTTATTCTCTCTCTCTCTCTCTCTCTCTCTCTCTCTCTCTCTCTCTCTCTCTCCCTCTGTGTGTGTGTGTGTGTGTGTGTGTGTGTGTGTGTGTGTAGAGGTAACTAAAACAATATTCATAGAAATCTGACAACTTGATCCAGGAGATAATTTCATCACCAACAGTAATGAGCCATATGATAAAAATGTTACTTTATTTCTGTGCATAAAAGCCCATGGGGGTTGTTGGATGGAGGGATAGAATGTGGGAAGAGACAGCTGGGAGCATTAGAGAAGGCGGTGTGCAAACCTAGTGCCCTGGAATGTTCCTGGAATCTATGAGGGTTACTCTAGTGAGAACTTAGAGTAATAGAAAATGAGGAATGTGCACTGGCCATCTTTTGAAGCCAGGCAAGGCTTTCAGTGGTAGGACTAGGTTGTATATGGTTGAGTTGTTGGCCAAAGAGGGCACAAGGAGATCCCAAAACACTTCAGGCTGATAGTAGTACAGAGGGTTGTACTGCAAAACCAGACAAGGTATTATTACCAAGAACATCCACACATCTCATTAACCATAGAGAGGTCAAGTTGGTACTTACATGCAGCCTTCGTTCCCTCTTTGTATCTCACTTCGGTGCTAGAAGGTACTTACCAGACTACAGAAAGAAAAACCTAGACACCAACCCAACCACAAAATCCTTCATCTACAGTCTGTCCTGCCTGAGAAATATGGTGAGGTAATCATGGCACAGAATCTGTGGGTGTGATGTATCAATATCGGGTTTAAGTTGAGGTCTACACTATGAGAACAAGCTTATGTCCTGCCTGAATGGCCAGCGACCAGAGAAAGGATATCCCATATATTTAGGGTAGAATCAAATACAAATGTTAAGACAAACAAACAAAAAACCAAAACAACAGAAAATGAATGAAATAATTCCTAACAATATTCTTCTATACTCATAGATTGGTCCCTTGTCCATTTGTCACCAATGAGGCTTCCTCCACCAGCAGATGGAGCCAGTGCAGAGACCCATAGCAAGACATTATTCAGTCTGAATCAGAGATCTCTATAGGCTCCTTTTCTTCAGAGCTCTGGAGACACCACAGAAAAGTGGGAGGAAAGATTGTAGCAGTCAGAGGGAATGGAGGACAGCAGAAGAACATGACCTCTGAATTAAGTAAGCAGGGCTCATGTGGGCTCACAGAGACTGAAGATGAGCACGAGTCTGAACGAGGTCCTCTGCATATATGCTGTGGCTATTAGCTTGCTGTCTGTTTTATACTTCTAACATTGAAATGAGTATGTCTCTGACTCTTGCCTAATCCTGAACTCTTTTCCTACTGTTGGAGTGGCTAGTCCAACCTCCACATGAGGGCTTTGCCTTATCTTATTTCATTTTATCTTGAAAGCCTGCATTTTTCTGAAGAGGAAATAGAGGGGGAATATATCTGGCAGAGAGAGAAAGTGGAGAGAAACTTGGAGGATGGGAGTGAAAGGAAACTGGTCAGATGTATAGTATGAGAGAAGAATCTATTTTCAGTTAAAAAGAAAGAAATCCCATAACCCCAGTCTAACAATTATAGGAAGAATTAAATTGAAATCTTCCAATATAACATGACCAGTAGTCACTAAGATATTTAAGGTCCTCTCTCTCTCTCTCTCTCTCTCTCTCTCTCTCTCTCTCTCTCTCTCTCTGTGTGTGTGTGTGTGTGTGTGTGTTTCTCACACACAAAAACACACAGAGACACATACAGACATACATACACACACACACACACGCACACACACGCATTCACACACACAAACACACCAAAATTAACAACAACAAAAACAAGCTACCATGAGCAAGAGATGCCTGAGGAACAAACAAACACTAGGTTTATATGAAAAGTCACCCAAAATAAGGAAACTGGAATTAAACTACGGACAATAATTAACAATGTGTTAATATCAGTGAACAGATGGCTACAATATAATCTAGCAATGTAAGGAATAGCTGCAGGGAAGTATGTGAACCCTGGTATCATTTGCTTATATAATCTATATTGTGCAAAATACAGATTTATTCATAATAAATTTTATGAAAAAAGTGACTTAGCAGAAATCTAAGGTAGCTACTGGCTTCTTTGATAGTGAAAAAACTCTCAGTCTTCACTGAACTCTCGTCTCAGCATCCATTTCAAGCAAGTGAGCTTTAGCTCTGCATCCTTGTTAATGGGAGTTGCATACATTTCTTTAAATGTAAAAATGTACTGTAAGCAATAGCATCACTGAAAGTAGTTTTATGTGAAACTAAGTTCTGGGGTCTCCATCACTCATGTAATGGGCTACAGATTACTCAAAACAGTACGTTCAATGATCATGTCCAATTTACAACTAGATATTTATTTCTGTGCTAAAGAGGAACAAAAGATTGCTGAACTACAACCAGAAATGGTAAACTTAATCCCTTTCAATGTTTCCAAGGTAAATTATATACAAATGCATAAAACATATTTCAAATTCATGAAATTGTAATATGGAAGTAATATTTGTATAATATAATTCTAAATAATCTAATTTTCTTTTTTTATTCAAATTATAAATCAACCAACAGATGGGTTCCTGAACCCCTGGTTTTGTCTACAAAATATCATTTCTATTGATTTGCTCTCATTCAAATGTCTTCAGCATAAATTGTGTATCGATATAAAACACAGCCCTGTGAAACTCAGTGTTATATCTATTCTTTATTAAAAAAAAATACAACCTATCACAAGTTTGAGTATTTCAGGGAAATTATTCTCTAAGAAGTGTTTTCATTCTTTTCTAAGTGGGGATTATTATTAACAATGTGTTAATTAACTCTGTGAATCTGAATTAGGTAATGGGTATAGGACTTTTATTTAATGTGAGATGGTAGAATACTTCCAAAAGCAGTTTCATATCAAATTAAGCAAATATGTAAGATAGGGAGGAGTAGATGGTTTACTTTTGCCACTGTAATATGCTACCTCATTCTTACTCGATAGTGAGATGGTGCCTTCATCCTCACTGAACCATAGTCTTTAGCAAACTTTTCAGAATGAAGCTTTTCAACCATGCACTTTGTTAATAAGTATTGTGAAGTTTGGATTAGCCAGCATGCATATAACACATTTTCTTGCTGTTGAATAATTTGTTTCTACAGTTGCTTCTTTCTTCATCCACTTTCATATTTAAGTATAAGAAACTCACTGCAAAGCAAAGGTGGCTTTCTTTTTTCTTTTGCTTCCTTTGTCTTCTGCCTTGATCTTGGGTCCTTAGGGCAGCATCTATAAATTTTGAAGATTCACCTTCTAATCTTATTTCTAATGAATCTCATATTTCTTTCTCAGCACTGTATTTAGTTTGAAGAAAAGACAGAAAAGACTTCCAAGATATAAAAAACAGTCCTTATAAAACACAACTTCACATATATAAAGAGCAAAACATCAGGACAGTCCTCTCTGCCTGTTGTGTGTCTGGGCACATGTGTGACACTGCTCTGGGGTTTACATTGAAAAACAGACTTTGGGTCTTCTTCAATCACAGAGGTAAAGAATCATATTCTGCCCTAAAGTGCGCCAGCTATGTATACCCTGCTTTCCAGTAAATCTGTATGCAATTCACCTGTGTCCTTACCAGCCTTTACTACAACTACTTATGTTGCATTGATAATAATGCCAGACCTACGTAGTAAGACATTGTCCCAAAAATAAATTAATTAAAATAAAATAAAACAACAAAACTGGCAATGCTGAGTCACTTGGTTTTCTTACATAAAGTTCTTGTATGTTGTTTGGCTTGGTACCCTTTTCTAAAATGGACATGACTTTAGATACTTTGTTTCCCTGATATTTTGATGAAGTTATAAAGTGTTTCCTTTTAGTTTATGTTTCTGTGTATTTTAAAGACATGTCTCTCATACTTGATATTACAGCAGATTTAAAAGTTTATATAAAAATTAACTATATATATAAAAAATTGTAAAGTTAATAGAATTATAATTAAATTTTTACTTGAGATGGAAGCAAGAACCAGAAATAATTTCCCACTGCTGTGAAAAAATTGCATACTAGTTAAAATAAAGAAAATGATTCTCATCAATTCTCTGAGCTTCTGTAGGAGTAAAGTCTAGAGATCACACAACCATGTCTTGCTCAGAGTCTCACCAACTGAAATCAAGCTCATACCTGAGCTGAGTTCTCTCGTGTGGAGCTCAGTATCATTTTTCATGTCCACTGTTGGGAAAGCTCTTTGAAGCTGTTGACCCCACTCTCTTCCTAGTTTGGGAATATTCTACTCTCAACTTCTAGAGTCTTCCCTCCTACTCTTGTTGGAGGATCCTTCTTGTATTAACAGGACACCTGTCTATTTCAAGCAAACAGGAAAGCATCTGCTGCTACCATATCTTGCCCTATAAAAGAATTTGCTTAATAATCATATGCAAGCTCAATATAGTTACCTTTTGATCAATTTAAAGCCAGCTGATTTAGGGGCTTTGATTATATGCATGCAGTGCTCTTGTTTCATGCCATCTAACCTACTTTGGAGAGTGATAACCCATCTATCCCATCAAATTCACTGGTTCAAGCCACTAGAAGTGAGGTCATGCAGAGGTCAAACAATCTTGGAAGTATCTCAGAAATTGCATAGTAGTGTCTAATGTCAGCTTTATCTCTATGGAGAGCCATATGGCCAGTCTTATTGTGTTTCTTTTTTTTTTCTCAATATTTACTACAGTCAGACCTCTCATAAATGATATTTGCACATTGTATGATTTCTCACTAATTTCCTTACTCAATTTCATAGTGTATTTTTCTTATTTCATCTCATTTTAAATATTACAATTTTATTATAACTCCTGTTATCAGGTTTACAGTTTCTATATCCTTATCCCAATGAGAACCTTCTCAGGTATTCTTGGAACTTACACTTCCATTTGAAGTGTAGAAGTTGTTGACTTAAATTGGGAAAAAACACTTAAGGTATGAAAAATGTGCCTTTAATAATTCATTAATGTTGTCCTAGATATTTTTTATCTTCAATACATATCACTATGTTAAGGTTCACATGAATACCTCAGTTTTAATTTTTTCTGTTTATTTTATATTGATCATCTATAGATAGGCTATTTAAGTAGTATTTATGAACTATAAAATGCAATTTATTTTTGTTACTAATCATTGTCTTTTATTTTGCTCAGTACTCTAAATAATTTTAGGAATTTAAAGTTTCTCAGTGTGATATTACATAGACAATTAGTTAAAGCAGGTTCACATTTCTTTTTTTCCTTTGACGTATTTAATTTTCTAACTAGAACATTAATAAAATAATATATAAGAAAGCAACAATTAGTATCTATGTGGTGCCATTAAAAAGGGTTTCAGTGGGACTTCCGGTCTGGGCCCGAGCATAGAGCAGGTCACAGGCAGCAGCTCCGTACCCAACCCCAGAAAACTGAGAGAAAGAGGGACTCCTAGGAGCTTTAACTCAGGCAGCATCCCAGGTAAGGAAAAAGCAGCATTTGCCCCAAACAGGGAGCAACCGAGACCCACTGGGACCCAGGAATTCGCTCCTGGCCGGGAGCACGGACTCCATCCAGTCTGGGCCCGAGCACTCGCAGATCCCGGGAGGCAGCTCTGCACCCAATCTCACAGAACCTAGAGGAAGCGGGGCTCTCAGTAGCTCTAACTCAAGCAGTATCTTAGGCTAGGAGGTGGCAATATTGCCCCCAATCAGGGAGCAACCGGGACCCACTGGGACCCAGGAATCCACTCCTGGCCCAGAGCCTGGGCCCCTTCCAGTTTCCACGTGAGGACGGAGCACATCTTGGGCCTCAGCTCTAACCCCAACAGCAAAACCCATCCCAAACAGTTCTGATACAACCTAGATAATAGGAAAGACAGGCCCCAGTCAGAGACAGCACAGATAGCACAAAGGTGATCCAGATGGCAAAAGGCAAGTACAAGAACACAAGCACCAGCAACCCAAGGTACTTGCCATCATCAGAACCTAGTTCTCCCACATTAGAAAGTCTTGAACTCCCCATATAACCAGGAAAACAAGAATCAGATCTAAAATCATTTCTAATGATGATGCTAGAGGACTATAAGAAGGAAATAAATAACACTATCAAAAAACTTGAGGAGAACGCAGGAAAACAGGATGAAGTCCTTAGAGAAACACAAAAATCCTTTAAAGAATTACAAGAAAACACAAACAAACAGATGAAGGAATTGAACAAAACCATCTAGGACATAAAAATGGAAGTAGAAACAATAAAGAAATCACAAAGGGAGACTACCCTGGAGATAGAAAACCTAAGAAAGAAATCAGGAGTCATAGACACAAGCATCACCAACAGAATACAAGAGATAGAAGAAAGAATCTCGGATGCAGAAGATACCTTAGAAAATATTGACACAACTGTCAAAGAAAATGCAAAATGCAAAAGGTTCTTAACACAAAATATCCAGGAAATCCAGGATGCAATGAGAAGACCAAACCTAAGGATAATAGGTATAGATGAGAGTGAAGATTCCCAACTTAAAGGGCCAGTAAATATCTTCAACAAAATTATTGAGGAAAACTTCCCTAACCTAAGGAATGAGATGCCCATAATCACACAAGAAGCCTACAGAACACCAAACAGACTAGATAAAAAAAGAAATACCCCCGTCTCATAATAATCAAGGCACAAAATGCACAAAACAAAGAAAGAATTTTAAAAGCAGTAAGGGAAAAAGGCCAAGTAACATATAAAGGCAAACCTATCAGAATTACACCTGACTTCTCACCAGGTACTATAAAAGCCAGAAGATCCTGAACAAGTATCATACAGACCCTAAGAGAACATAAATGCCAGCCCAAGTTACTTTACCCAGCAAAACTCTCAGTTACCATAGACGGAGAAACTAAGATATTCCATGACAAAACTGAATTTACACAGTATCTTCCCACAAATCCAGCACTACAAAGGATAATAGCAGGAAAGCTCCAATACAAGGCGGACAATCATACCCTAGAAAGAGCAAGAAAATTATCATTTTCTACCAAACCCAAAAGAAGATAACCACACAAACGATGTCTCCACTATTAGCAAAAATGACAGGAAGCAAGAACACCCTCTCCTTAATATCTCTTAACATCAATGGACTCAATTCCCCAATAAAAAGGCATAGGCCAACAGACTGGATACGCAAACAGGACCCAGCTTTTTGCTGCTTACAGGAAACCCACCTCAGTGACAAAAGCAGACACTACCTTAGAGTAAAAGGTTGGAAAACAATTTTTCAAGCAAATGGCCCTAAGAAACAAGCGGGAATAGCCATTCTAATATCGAATAAAATTGACTTTCAACTTAAAGCTATCAAAAAGGATAAGGAAGGGCATTTCATACTTGTCAAAGGAAAAGTCAACCAACATGAACTCTCAATTCTGAATATCTATGCGCCAAATACAAGAGCATCGAATTTCATAAAAGAAACCTTACTAAAGCTCAAAACACACATTGCACCTCACATAATAATAGTGGGAGACTTCAACACCCCACTCTCAGCAATGGATAGATCATGGAAACAGAAACTAAATAGAGATACAGTGAATCTAACAGAAGTTATGAACCAAATGGACTTAACAGATATCTATAGAACATTTCACCCTAAAGCAAAAGAATATACCTTTTTCTCAGCACCTCATGGTACCTTCTCCAAAATAGACCATATAATTGGGCACAAGACAGGTCTCAACAGATATAAAAAAAAAAAAGAAATAATTCTCTGCATTCTGTCAGATCACCATGGTCTAAGGCTGGTCTTCAAAAATGACAAAGACAATGGAAAGCCCACATTCACATGGAAACTGAACAACACCCTACTCCTTGATAATCAAGTAAGGGAAGAAATAAAGAAAGAAATTAAAAACTTTTTAGAATTTAATGAAAATGATGACACATCATACCAAAATCTATGGGATACAATGAAAGCAGTGCTAAGAGGAAAATTCATAGCTCTAAGTGCCTACAAAAAAAAAAAAAAAAACTGGAGGGAGCATACACTAGCCGGTGACAATGCACCTGAAAGACCTAGAACAAAAAGAAGCTAATACACCCAAGAGGAGTAGATGGCAGGAAATAATCAAACTCAGGGCTGAAATCAACCAAATAGAAACAAAAAGAACTATCCAAAGAATCAATAAAACCAGGAGATGGTTCTTTGAGAAAATCAACAAGATAGATAAACCCTTAGCTAGACTAATCAGAGGGCAGAGAGACAGTATTCAAATTAATAAAATCAGAACGGAAAGGGTGACATAACAGCAGAAACTGAGCAAATTAAAAAAAACATCAGATCCTACTACAAAAGCCTATACTCAACAAAATTGGAAAATTTGGGTGAAATGGACAATTTTCTAGACAAATACCAGTTACCAATGTTAAATCAGGACCAGATAAACCATCTAAACAGTCCCATAACACCAAAAGAAATAGAAGCAGTCATTAAAAGTCTCCCTACAAAGAAAAGTCCAGGACCAGATGGTTTTAGTGCAGAATTCTATCAGACCTTCAAGTAAGAGCTAATTCCAATTCTCTTCAAACTATTCCACAAAATAGAAACAGAAGGTACACTGCCCAATTCATTCTATGAAGCCACAATTAGACTCCTACCTAAACCACACAAAACCCAACAAAGAAAGAGAACTTCAGGCCAATCTCCCTTATGAACATTGATGCAAAATTACTCAATAAAATTCTGGCGAACCGAATTCAAGAACACATCAAAACAATTATACATCACGATCAAGTAGGTTTTATCCCAGGAATGCAGGGTTGGTTCAATATTCAGAAATCCATCAATGTTATCCATTATATAAACAAACTCAAAGAAAAAAGCCACATGATCATATCACTAGATTCTGAGAAAGCATTTGACAAAATTCAACACCCCTTCATGATAAAAGTCTTGGAAAGGTCAGGAATTCAAGGTCCATACCTAAACATAGTAAAAGCAATATACAGCAAATCAGTAGCCAACATTAAACTAAATGGAGAGAAACTTGAAGCAATCCCACTAAAATCAGGGACTAGGCAAGGCTGCCCACTGTCCCCCTACTTATTTAATATAGTATTGGAAGTCCTAGCCAGAGCAATTAGGCAACACAAGGAGGTCAAAGGGATACAAATTGGAAAGGAAGAAGTCAAATTCTCACTATTTGCAGATGATATGATAGTATACTTAAGTGACCACAAAACTTCCACCAGAGAGCTCCTAAACCTGATAAACAACTTTAGCAAAGTGGCTGGATATAAAATTAACTCAAGCAAATCAGTAGCCTTCCTCTACTCAAAAGATAAACTGGCTGAGAAAGAAATTATGGAAATGACACCCTTCACAATAGTCACAGATAATATAAAATACCTTGGTGTAAATCTAACCAAGCAAGTGAAAGATCTGTATGACAAGAACTTCAAGTCCCTGAAGAAAGAAATCAAAGAAGGCGGCTTTTGTGGAAATTTATAAGCCTGAGTTGTCATAGACCTTGTAAATAGGTAGCCTTGGCAGACAATATCAACTTAGATAAGGGCAAGCGAGTCATAGGCAGAGTCATGGTGAATTGTACCCTGAACCTTCACCTAGCCGATACCCGGTTCTGAAGATATCTGTATTCCTCCTGAACACCCACACTCCAGTGTCATTCCCTTCCCCACATCCTGCCTTTCTGTGTTTATAACCTCTGTATGAATGAATTACGATTAGAGAAAAAAAAAACCCTACTCAGATACATTATCATTCGTTAGTTATGGAGGACCATGAGACTCAAGATGAGGTTGTTACTTTATACAGGGTGTTCCCAAAACCCATCTACACCCAACCTAAAAGGGGGGACCTCTGCCCCTAGACCAAGCAGAGAGGGGCCACCCAGAACCCCCTCTGATAGGTGATCTGAATTCTTGCTTAGCCTGTGAGGCTAAGCACTACAAGGGAATATAAATAAAAGATAAATATATCTATCTGGGTTCCCTGAGGGACAAGCCTGACTGCATAGGGGTTGATGTCAAAAGTATCCCCTCTCCAGGAGAAAGACATCAGGACGGGTATGGCCCTCATGCCTCACTGGACAACAACAGGGGGACTGGAGCCATTACAAGGTCCCCTTCAATTACTGGAGGTCAGGCCTCTATCCCCACCTTCACAAGTTTAGAATTGCCATAGCCCTTCTATACTTAGAGAAGGGAAGAGATGTCAGGGGCAGCCCTGCTTACACACTGAAGGCCTAAAATCAGCCATAGGCCTAAAATCAGCAATAGGCCTGTCATACATGTATACTAACCCCAAGTCTTGGGTCTCAGTGGAAAAACATGGAAACAGATGGCTATAAGCTAATGTCAACAGGAAGCTTTTGTGGAAATTTACAAGCCTGAGTAGTCATAGACCTTGTGAATAGGTAGCCTGGGCAGACAATACCAACTTAGATAAGGACAAGTGAGTCATAGGCAGAGTCATAGTGACTTGTCCCCTGAACCTTCACCCAGCTGATACCCGGTTCTGATGATATCTGTATTCCTCCTGATCACCCACACTCCAGTGTCATTCCCTTCCCCACATCCTGCTTTTCTGTGTTTATAACCCCTGTGTGAATGAATTACAATTTGAGAAAAAAATAAATAAAAAAATAAGGGTTTCAGTGCTTCACTGTCAATAAGGAAAAAGACTCTGTTTTGCAAATAATGTAAATAGTAAGGTAAGTGTGAGGACTTACCTGATACTCCAGATGCTTGTCAATATGCACTACTGACTTTGTCCTCAGAGGTCATTATGTGTCACAAGGATGTAAAACCTATAATCCATATATTTCAATTTCCCTCCTGACTTACTACCATTGACAAATTTACGTGTGATCAGTGCTGCAGTGAATTAACAAAAGATAAAAGAAAAGAAACTAAAAACAGAGAACACTACATTAATGACTATCAACAACAGGTTTTTGTTTGTGTTTTTAGAAAGTTTTGGCGGTGTCCTGAGGATTAAACATGTCACTGACAATGGAAAGTAGAATTATTGGGGACAAATCATCTATCTAAAAGCAGCTAGATTATTTTTGTAAATGATGTTGCAGATGTTGGTTCATGGGTTGTGTTGTGCAAGCTCCTCACTCTCCAAAGTGACATTCCTTTTTGAATACTAAGAGACTTCAGTTTCAAGAGGAGTCCTAATCAAGTCAGCATGTTTGTTGCCTAGAGTAATTCTAAGAAACAATTAAAGATATGAGAAACATGATTAGTTTTCCATCTACAATAAAGTTGAAAGTAACAATGACTTCATTTTTCTGTGAAAAAGGACATTGAAATCTAGTGACCAAGGATGCAAATAAGCAGTTTCCATTGGTAATTAAATTGGGCTTGAAAAGCATTAACTATTAAAGCAAAACATTATGATAGATATCATGATTGTAGAGACAATGGATATACTATGGTTGAGGCACAGTATAATAGTAAGCTTCAAGAGAAATACGATGTCAAGGTATAAATTCTCAAGAGAAGGCACTGCCCACAGTAGTCCTGAGTAGCCAGAAATGATCTCTGAACTTGTTGTAAGTTAACATATTGTAACCTTGTCAAGAATATATTGTTATTCTAGATTAACTGGGAAATAATGGTTCCCTGGGAACTGAAATAAAAGATTTGGCCAGATTTGCATGGAAATGAGTCTCTTGTGACCCAAACCTTATTGTTTTTTGATCTGATAACCACGCCTCTTCCACTGGTGCCTCTGCTGAATCATAGACTCAGTGATTATCTCCTCTGAGGAAACTGATGATCTTTCCTAGTCCCTAAGACAGTAGCTTCCAATATTTACAGTTATTATTGTAATGAGTCAAATCACTGAACTTCAGTAGCACCAATTGAAGTCTGTCAAGGAGGAAACAAATGCATGACAAGCAACTGGAACAATTTACATTCCTGAGACAGATGCAGATGCATACACCCAACTATTAGACTGCAGTCAGGAATCCTTGTGGCTAAATTTGGGAAATGCTGGAAGAAGGTAAGGAAGAGGGCAACCCCATAGGTGACCAGCAGCCTCAACTAACTCGGACTCCTGAGATCTCTCAGACACTAAGCTACCAACCATATAATATACACTAGCTGGTCCTAGTCCCCCAACACATACATAGCAGAAGACTCTCTGGTCTGGCCTCAGTGGGAGAAGACATACCTAACCCTTGAAAGACTTGAGGACTTAGGGAGTAGGGAGGCCTGGCAGGGAGGTGGGACATCCTCTTGAAGACAAGGGGGAGGAGAAATGGGATGAGGAACTGTGGAGGGCTGACCAGGAGGGGGTCAATGACTGGACTGTAAAAAATAAAAGTAATAAAAAAATTTTTCTCTATGAATGATAGGTTCTGGAATTATTAGATCAAAGGAAAGAGTATGTATTGATTTTATGCACATGCAGTAGTTATAAAAATATTTTTTAGGGTTCTATTATTTACTATTTCAATTCAAGTAGCTTAAAATAGCACTCAGAGTTTGCTGGGGGTGCAAATAATTGAAAGCTACCAAGAAGCACATTTAAAATAAGGTAAAATATGAAAATGACTTTGGAATGATGTAGTAGAGAAGCTTTTACTTGATCAGACATTTCCGGAGTAAAGTTAAGTCATCAGGATAAAAAACCACAAATTGCTTCCTTTCCACATGAGGGTAAAGAGGACAAAAACTGAAGGAGAGGAAACACACTCAGATAGCAGCTCGATCCTAAGACTAGTTTGAGAATCAGATCAAAATTATTTTGTATGTTTCTCACCTAGAGATGACAAATTTTTTCTGAATAACTTTGGCTTTACTTTTGTTTTGTTTTGTTTTTCATTTGTTATAATACATACTGGTAGTGTTTAGTATTTAAACTTATTCCAATTTACCTAACCTTGTGGAATTTGACAATGATAAAAGGAAAGAAAATCATGTGGGAGTTAATAACAAAGAACAAAATACATATGCTTCATTATTTGAAAGTGTGTGTGAGTGTGTGTGTGATATGAAGACTACTAAAATCTTATGAACAAAACCAAAACTGATATTTTAACTAAAATAAGAGTGTTTTCATGAGTTAATATTAAAAGTTATGACTTGTACCTGACATTTTTGCTAGTAGTCAACAATTATCAGACAAGTCCATATCCTTTCTCATATTGAAAGGCTATAACAGAATCCTCTCACCAACTGAGAGCCAGCTGAACTCTACAAATGAGGCGTGCATGCAAAAGACTTGAAGACTAGAAGGGAAGGTAGGTAGGCCATTGTTACTCGAGAACATATCCATGTAACTGTACTAGTTATGGGAGCATGTAGATGCAGGCTTGTGCTAGAGATTTCTGGGTATCTTAAGACATTCCCAGGTCAGTGCTGTAAGGATCAGAAACCAGAGATGATTATGTTATTGATATTCTGGATTTTTTTTATTTTCTGAAATTTAACCTCTTTGTCCTCTTTTCCCCCGTCTCAGAAGCAGTAGAATTATGTCCAGATTCAGACAAAATAAAAGATGGAGCACAAGCTTCCTGAAAGTAGGGAAAACTCCATCCAAACATTCATTTGTACTAGTTCTTGCAGTTGCTATTATGCTAAGTGAGTATTATTATTTACTATAGTGTAACCTTTGAAGCCACATACTCATCAACCCAAATGAGAAGACATTCTGTTCAGCCTTTGATACCAACAGGAGCACATGAAGAATTTAGCAGCAGCATTTATATTGTGTATTTTTTTTTTTGGATTTTGTTCCTGTTTTAAGATAAAAACTTATAATCCAATAAAGTGAATAAGTATCCTGGCTCTGGCACAGATCTGTCTCATTCTGGAACTTGAACCTACTGGAGCATATACATTTTCATAATTCCATCAGTTACTGCATGCACAGTAGCTATGTCTATCAAGTTTATCAGCTTTGAACTAAGATTTCTGACTCGAGAAAGGATGGACAGCCACTCAGTTTCAACAATGATTATGGGGCATCTTTACTCCATCCTGAAAGTTGAAAGCAATTAATTCCAAATACTTAGCAGGCTCTTTAATTTTGAATCAGTCTGCTCTGCTAAAAATAGATCACCTTATCTAGATGCTGCAGAAGCCCAAATTACTCTTTCTAGCTATTAAGGCATTATCTTTGAAATTACACCCACATCTACTCTGTGTTCTTCCAATGACCTGAAAAGTAAATATACCACCAAATGGCTTAATCTACATTCTGTAAATTTGGCAATCTGTTAGCTCTTTACTACCTTATAAAAGGGCCGTGGTACCTGGCTGCTCACTGTGTTGACCTTCTCATCCATTACAGTTGCCCATGTGGTGCTCTCAGTGGAATGCAACTCACAGCTGTGAGAGTAAAACCTGCTCTCTTTTTACTTCTTGTCATCCCCTCACAAGATCCCAACTTACACACACCCTCTAAGGCACTCACTGTCACAAACACATGATAAGCCGTAACCTTTGACTATTTATAAAAATAATATGACGGGAAGGTGATATGTGAAAGGACATCTTTATATGGTCATCCATATATGTAAAATTTTACTAAATATTTTCATTGTACAGAGATATATGTCTGGATATAGAAAATATGGAAAAGAACAGAAAGAAGTGATAACCTGAATTGAGAATTTCTGGTTTTGTTGGAGACTCAGTTGTGTCTGTGATGTTTTTCTGGAAGCCCTCTTATGAGAGAATTTTTTGCATAGAACAGACACTTGGTGTTTTTCTGGAGGGTGTCTGGTAAAAAGGCATGTGAATGTTTTTCTGGAGACAAAAACATAACGTTTGGAAAGAGTATAAATATAACCCAAAAGACAAGGGAAAATCCTCTGGCATCGGTTTTCCTTGCTGGTCTTTGTTAGGCTTTACTGATGCTGGTCTTTGCTTATGAAGCTTCTCTATTGGTTCATCTTGTTTTCTTCACTGATCTTTGCTTGTCCTGACTTCATAGAGAGAAATGTTCCAAAGAGTTCTGTTGTTTTTCTGGCTGCTTTTTGCTGCTTCTGCAGACTCATACCAATTAGTGTAACCTCAAGGTTTCTCCTGTATCAAGCCACTGATGCTAATTCCTGTTTGGTGATTTGCTAGTGGAATGGACTACTGACAACAAAGATTGGAATCTCTCCCAAAGAACTACTTCTAAACAGGTCTACATTGGGTTTGTTCTATTAGTCATCTTCCTCCTCTACCTTTGATATGAGGGAAGTTGAAGCATTTAAGAACTCTTATTAAAATAGGTTTTGAAAAAAATATAAGCCTATAACACCCCATTTTGGAAAGTTAGGAACCAGAGTTATTATGTGAGAGTAAATGTAATAAATTCCACAAACCAGGTACATACATCTAGAAACATAAATTGCAGGGAGCAATTATTTCAAAAGAAGAAGCAATTCAAGAGTTAATTGACTGTGGGAAAGTGGGCTATGAGAAAAAGCCAGAAAGCTTGGTAGAAAGATCTGAACCCCCAGGAACCTTGGTCTGAAGAAGGCCAGTAGGACAGGAGGCTGCTTCGAACTTTCCCAAAGCCATATGGCTCTCTTAGCTTCCGCTCCCCACAGCCACTCCCATGGAGAAGTCCATGGCCTTGATCACGTAGGAATAACACCTCCATGCAAATAAGGCATTCCCAAGCTCTCAAATCAAACCAATAGGAGCTACCTGCTCTCCCCCACAAAACTATATGTATCCCCCAGAGCTCAAAAGTAAATGTGTTGTGTGGTGTGAGATCTTTCCCGCTGTTGGAGTGCTTTGTCGCAATTCCTCGCCAGTCGCCAGCTATCCTGCACACTTCAAAGGACAACAACACTTCTTTCCTCCCCGCTCTGGTTCGCGGTGGGCAGAGCTCTAACACTGTTCCCTCTGCGGGCACTCCTGGGCTGCCCTCGAAGAGAAGGAACCGAAAGAGCTGTAATACTTCAGGGCCAGCCGCCCCGCGTGACCGAACAGTGCTCTGGGACAGCCGCTTCACTCCAGTTTGTGTCCACCTCAACTCACGTCCTCGTTCGATGGCCAGGAAGTGCCACACTCTTGCCTGCTACTGCCAGAGCCCTGCACAGCTGCAGCCGTGGTTTCTCAGAGCCCACGCCCCGCCCGCTCTCGCTGAGCCTGCTCCGACTTGCGCCCATGCCGCTGCCCACGCTCCAGGAACCCGCCCGCAACCCTGCCCGACAATTGACTACTGGTGAGCTTTTGATGAGGGGACCCTGACTTAGTGAATACTCTAAAAAAATATATTGGTAATGATTCTCAACATCAACCCTGGGCCTCCCCCCACTCCATCCCCACACACATATTCACACAGTCCTGAAAATATATTCATGTACTCAACAAGTTATGCACTCAACTAGTTAGCTGTCTCTTGCTGTGGAGAAGAAAGTGAGTAAAAACAAAACAGGAAGGAAAGAGTTTATTTCCACTTACAGATTCAAGCTAATCATCCAAGAGAATCAAGGAAATTCAAGGCAGGAACAGTTATTTCTATTGGACTAAGTCTCCTGTTTGAATGTAACAGAATCTGCAAGTGAAGAACATAAGGACAATAGTCGGTGTTCTCTTTGAATTTTAAATCGTAAGCTAATAGTCAGTGGCATGCAAGAACACGATACAAGGTAAGACAACTGTGAGGTAGGGTGCAAATGCATGATAGATGTCCACGATTAGCACTAATTTTCTTCTGATAGCAGAAACAAAGTGCCGATCATAATAAGACGACAGTGAGATGGAATTCTCACTAGACAACAGGTAGATATACCTTATAAAACTCAAAATTGAGAACCTGCTAAGGATCAGAAAGGATTGGAATCAAGTACTGAGAAATCATCTAGTAGCTTTTTAATCTTCTACCTTTTCTTTGCTTTGTGAATCTGCTGATTCTGATTTTCCCACTTCTTCTTTAGACTTAGGGAAGACCAGACTTACAGAAAACCACAATTTACTGTTTTCGGTACAACACAGACAATATGACATGTAGCTGTAGCCACTTTAGGGATTTTAGAATAGTCAGATAATCTCAGTAGGGATCAAATGTTCAACCCAGAAATAATGGCCAGGGCATAAAATATACATTGTGCTATTTCATTTTTATGTTGATATATATTAACTGGACTTCACAATGGGGTTAAAAATCCATGCAATTTCATAATCTACTAATTGAGACATTGGTTGTAATTCAACTGAGGAGACAATAGTCTTAAAAATTATCTTTACACAGACACTTCATCACTCCCTTGACCTCTAACCTGTCTGAAAGGAGAACAAAGATGTGACATAAATGACTTTTTAGGGCTACAGCAAATCTAAATCCCCCACTATTTAATTATAATTTTTATTGGGGATTGCAATCTTGTTTTCTATGTGGATGATGTTGCTATTTTCTTGTAGAATCACTAACCTTGCTTAATGCAGTTTAGGGTGGTCATTCTTACCATTTCTTTCAGCAAGTACATTTTAAAACATAAAGTAGCAAATTTAAGCTGTTTTAAACTATTATATACAAAAAAGGAAATCCATTTATGTCTTAGAATTTCTATTGCCGTGAAGGAACACCATGACCTGACCTTGACAACTCTTACAAAGGAAAATATTTAATTGGAGCTGGCTTATAGTTTCAGAGATTTAGTCCATTATCTTCGTGGCAGGAAGCATGGCAGTATGCAGGCAGACATAGTGCTGGAGAGGTAGCTGAAAATTCTGCATCTGGATCTGCTGGCAGCAAGAAGAGACCAGACCGTGAGACACTGGCCTATGTTGAGTATCTAAGACCTCAAAGATCAGCCCCTATGACACATTACCTCCAGCAAAGCTAATTTTAAACAAAGTTTCAAACATTCAATTTTACCAATAAAGACAAGAGGAGCCAGATACTGCAATGAAAGCCTGCTAGCTCAGAGAGGCAGAGAACGCATCCAGCTGAATTTTTTCCTCGGCTGGCATCCCAAAAAGAATCTCTCTTTTTCTATGCTATCTCAAAAACTCTTCCAACTGAATGTCCTTCTTTTCTACTTCCTGTGTCTCTCTCTATTTGTCCTACTGACTTCCTCTTATTCTCTGTTTATTTTTTTCCTATGTTCATCCCCTGTCAATTGGCTGCTTGCTCCAACTCTTGACCTATGGTTGACTTTATTTAATCCTATTTACAATAAACAGAAATACCTTGGATTAAAGGTGTGCACTATGGCTGAGCCACACCACAACTAAGATCAAGATTTTTTTCCAGTAAACAACACAGTCTTGAGGTTCATTCTGATAGAATATCCTGTAGCAACACCTACTCCAACAAGGCCACACTTCCTAAAAGTGCCACCTCCTATTAGCCTATGGAGGTCATTTTTATTTAAAGCACCACAATTTATACCCAAGAACAGTCAAGAAGATGCCACCATATATAAAGATGGAGGAATTTATATCCCATAAATGAGGTGAGGAACACGATATATCAATCAATATTCCAGGTAGTTGGGAATATGAGGGAAATTCCCAGATCCACATGTTAAGTAAAAGGAATTTAAAATATTTCTCTTTTTTTTTAAGTTAAGAAATATGCAGGCCTACTCTGGTTTCTAAATGTTCTGGGATAAGAACAGAATACATAAAGAGTAAACTAACTAACTAACTTAATAAATAAATAAATAAATAAATAATAAAAGCTGTATTTCTTTCACAGAAAGAGAAAGAAGATGGAATTGAAGAGAGATACCATTTGCAGCTAAATACTGATGTAAATGGTATTTTCTGCTTCTAAGGAATCTGGGTGCATGTATTGTGGTGGAGGACAAATAAACAAAAGCAGGCCCTGCTGGACAACCTGCACCCATTCATTGCCATGTGTATCTATTTACCTTTCAGGAAGTACAATGTGCATTTGAATCTTTTGAAAGCTGGCATTTTCTTCTCAAGGGAAATGGTTTGCCAGGTCTTCTCACCTCAGGTCTCAGGACTAACTTAATGACACATTTGCCTCCTCTCCTTTATGGCATTGTTTCCTCTAAGGTTGTAGTTTAGAAATGTGAAATCTCATCTTCTTTAAGCTTTAAAGTTCTCTTCACAGTTGCAAAATAGCACTATTGTAAAAGTCCAGTGTGTGCTCTAGTTCAGAATTCCAAGTATTGGTGTAATCCCCAGTGATGTCAAAGACAAGAATGGAAGCATGAATAAAGGAGAGATTTCATAGGATCTTCTTAGAGTAGGAACAAAGTTAGAAGTCTGTAGCATCAATGTGAAACATCATGTCTCTAGACCTTACAAGTCATCACAAGACATGGAATGAGCCAATGTTGAACAGTAGGCAATAACTAGGCAGCGTTACCTAGAACGGTCAGTTATAATCAGCAAGCATGGTTGAAAGATGGAAGAGGTTTTGTGTGCGAATGAAACTGTGTGTGATGGCTGTCTGCAGAAACAAGCACTCCCTAGATGATTGCCAGCATCGCACATGGAATGCCACAGTGAATACAAGCCACTTATGTGCATCTTTCAAGTGGTTATCTTATGCTAGCAACCAGTTAAGATAACAAAGCAGATGCCTACTTAGGGAAAAGTTCATTTGTACTGATGCTGCACAAGAAATTTCCAAGACACAATAAAGGAGACAGAAATGGTCAATGCATTTCTTCAAAATGCAACAGCACCTGACTTCATGCCAGAAACCTCTATTTGGTAATTGGAATAGGTTCCATGCATTAGATTCAGGGATGAACACAGGGCAAAAGACTTATATTTGTGGAGTTTAGCACAAAAGACATATGCCTAAAACTGTGCCTATTAATATTCATAGAATAGATACTTAATATCCATACTGTCACTATGACAACATCTCAAAGAAATTATTATAAATTTAGTGATGTCTATATCAAAAACTCCCAATTTATCTTACTTTGTGAAGGGGATCTTAAAGTAATTTTTAGAGTCAATGCACACAGATATCATCTTAACAAATACTTAAAAATACAATGTTAGGTAGTGAAATGCTGGATGGATGAACTCTTGGTGAGTTATAATATTTCCTAAGAATATGCTACCATAAATTATTATATGTAATATATAATACATACATATATGCATAACACACACAACTTGCTGTCACGAATACACATATGTAATAAATTCTGTTTGAACACCTGGGTATCAACAAGCCTGTGTTAAACAAAAGAAATGAGTGATGTTTGTTGTTTTTCTTTTTTTTTTCTTCCCCAGTTATAAAACATTTAATTATGATTGGAGAAAATACTCTCATGTTTCTCACAGTTTAAAGTCCCAGATGCCAGGAAAGCAAGAGGCTCCCAGGACCCAACACGCATGGCATTAGCTGAAATAACCAACAAAGGAAAGAGAGAATCTTTAGAGACTATATCGAGAGGTTAGGTACAACCCCGGGTTGAGAGATAGGGCTACCCACTCATCTCAAAAATATTAACCCAGAATTGCTCCTGTCTAAAGGAAATACAAGGGAAAGGAGTAGAGCAGACACTCAGGGAAAGGACACCCAGAGATTGCCCCACTTGGGGATCCATCCCATATGCAGACCCCACTGCTGATGTCAAGATGTGCTTGCTGACAGGAGCCTGATACAGCTGTCTTCTTATCAATATAGATACTTGCAGCCAACCATCAGAATGAACATGGGGACTCCAATGGAGGTGTTAGGGGAAGGACTGAAGGAGCTGAAGGGCTTTGCAACCTGGGAGAACAACAATATCAACCGACCAGACCCTCCAAGCTCCCAAGGATTAAACCACTAAAGGCTCCAGCTGCATATGTGGCAGAGGATGCCCTTATTTGACATCAGTCAGAAGAGAAGCCCTTGGTTCTGTGAAACCTTATGCCTCAGTGTAGGGGAATGATAGTCTACTGAGGCAAGAGTGGGTGAATGGGTGGGGGAGCACCTTCATAGAAGCAGGGGAAAGAGGGGATGGAATAGGGGGGTTTCTGAGGGAAAACAGGGAAGCAAGATAGCATTTGAAATGTAAATAAATAAATGACCAATAAAAAATATAAAGCAAATAAATACTGGAATGTAAGTATTTTCCTGAGTTCTTAAAAATATAACCATGAAAAATACCATTCATTCTTTCAACCAAAAAAAAATTTGTTGAAGATGTAGTTCCTACAAAATAATTATTTCATCAATCCAGTCTTTTCCATTTCAGTTTAACTTCCATGTGTGCCTCTTTTAAGAGATTCATGTATTGACCACAGAAGAAAGTTAACTTTGATTTACATCAGGATGAGAATTTTTTGATAAGACAGGCATGACGAAGGAAGGATAAGGGAAGGGACTGAGATGATAATTTAAACCCAAGCCTGACTGTTAAGATGCCCCTTGTCAACTATGTAACAGCAGGGATATACACAGCCAGTTCTGACAACTGGGGAAGTATATGCCCTCTCCATGGAAGTTCTGCTAACATTTCCCATTACCAGAGCTTTACAGAAAATTCTCTGCTGTGTATATAGTTGGGTTAATGTGCCTTATTAGTGTCCAGTACATTCAGTTATAATTCTTTAGCCTTCAGTGTTGCAGGGAAACCTGGTGAGTTCTACAGAGTGGAACTAATGCTTAGCAAATTCATTTGCCAAGCATTCAATATAAATTTTGCACAGCAAACAGAATAACTCTCCATCTGAGTTATGGCAAAACTTACTTGCAACCCTGGCAGCACCATTTGTTGGAACTAAGAATTGTAGCAACTTGCGTGGAATTGCACTTGTCAGCACTACCTATAACTTGACTGTAACTTTTGAAGGACTACATTTATTATGTCAAAGGCAAATTAGCAGCTGCTCAAATGAGGATGGTGGAATTTTAATATAACATCTGCAAGACTGTTTTACATCTTTAGACTCAGCTTTTTCTTTTTCTTACCACAGAGCTTTTGCTGGGTTTCATTGAGAAACTTCTCATTCCTTAGATTTCATACAGTGTTTCCCACTCTCCATAGTAACAACTCCTTTCCTTTAACTGACCGAATCTCTATCACCTTGACAACCTTCAAGGCCATCATAATGTTTATCTTATTTATAAAAGTGCCCTTTACTGATACATTAGGTCTGCATCATTACTAGACTGCAAGCTTGTATAATATATGGCTGTTGTTCCAATTTATACCCAGTACTGCTTTTTATAATATTACTTTTGTCATGTGTATTCTCATCTCAATGAGTGTACCTTGGAATTTTTAAGAAGATGATGGCCCAGTCATAGAAAGTTCCAATGACCTCATACAATAATAGAAAACAAAATGGAGAGAAAGACAAACTTTCACAATGAAGAATTTGGTCAGTATAGAAATGGCTCACTGATTAAAAGCATGTACTGTTCTTGCAGACAAGCCAAGTCCAATTCCTAGCACCCACACTAACTGCCTCACATCTGCCTGCACATCCAACTCCAGGAAGATCCTGTGCCTCTGTTCTCAGCCAGCACATGTTCTCACATGCACATACCCAGAAAGACACATTCACAATATTAAAAATAAAGTATGAAAAAGAAAATGAAAATTTCAGAGAACAACTGATCCTGCCTGAGATGCCAGGCATCTACAACATGACCTCCATACCACAGGGAACACCACCAAGGAGTGGGAAATGGATTTTAAGACACATAGAACCAGAAAGTTTGCTTCTAGATTGTGTCTCCTAGACACAATGAGAACAGACATGGTAATGTGGAAGGGGCAAACTCATGGAGT
This sequence comes from Grammomys surdaster, assembly GCF_004785775.1. NCBI lineage: Eukaryota > Metazoa > Chordata > Mammalia > Rodentia > Muridae > Grammomys > Grammomys surdaster. The sequence continues at coordinate 2,676,434 of NW_021604660.1, forward strand.
CCCATTTTTAGTCAAAGAACTACAGGCAACTAAGGATTTCTAAGACAGGGGAGTGAGTCTTCTCAGGAACGATCCCCAGTTGATTATCAAACACCAAATTGTCAGCCCTAAAATCATATACACATGAGCAACATTAAACAGATTCAGAGGCTTGTATTTCTGTATTTGTTCATAAGTAACAATAATTAATAATAACTAAGGCAAAAGTAACTTTAATTTGAAAAGAACTGATGGGGGTATGTTGGTTAGAGGGCGATAGTAAGTCATGCAATCATGCAATTATATTTAAAAATATTAGTGATAAATAAGTGAAAATAAACAACTAAATCATATGTGACAGAAACATGCTCAGAGAAAAGCATTGTCCTCACCCCACAGCAAATCTGCTTTGCAAAACCACAACCCAGCAATGAGGATCAAGGTAAAAGATATCAGTAAGTCACATAGCTCCCCCATTGAAAGAACAATGCTATATTGAGTCAAATGATGAAGAAGATTTACTTTAAATGAAAGGAAGTAGAGGACAGACATGAAGCTTGATCACAAAAGTGAGAAGACACTTGGAGCCATACGTGAGGAAAGCTCATAGGAGCACTTTTTACTTTAATATAGATGTTGAAACTGGGGCATAGCCATAGACAAATAAGTTATTTGTCTCAATTTAAAGGAAATGTCACCTATGCAGACTAAGAGTGAGATTCCAGGAATGTCCTCTAAGAAGCATGTGCAGCAATGGCCCTCAGGCATTCTGTGCTGCCTTCTGCCACTGCCCAGTGGCTTGTTGACTTAAGAAGATACTCTTCTGAATCTCAAGGACAATTGCAGAGAGGTGGGGTACTCCACTGACTTCACCATAAAAACACCAGGGATGTACCAGACACCAGTTTTACTGCATGAAGTGGAGTAGAAAAAAGATCGGATTCTTGGAGACTGTAACCATCCAACAGGTACTGAGGGGAAAACAAGTTAATTGACACGAACCTTCTGAAGGATGATATTTTATAAACAATTTAAAAATAAATGCTTTGGAAGTAGCAATGCTTAATTAGAAACATTTCACAGCCCCTGCTGTTTAAAAATGATCTTGTAAGACTAGAAGATATTAAACACAATGTTAAAGAGAGTCTCAATTTTCAGTAAAAGTGTGGTTCTAATACTGGGGCACATTTAGTTATGTAGAGGGAAGCTTCTAAGAGAATGCTTTGATGGTAAGTAATTCAGTTGGTTGTGGGATGAGTCAAGTACAGTATTTGAAAACCACATATAAGAGGGTGTAACAATGAAAAGATTCTAAGTTCGATGACTAGAGAATTTACTAGAGAGGCCTCAGCAGCATCAGGAGCTGTGCAGTCTCAATGAGGTCCAAGACCACAAAATTGCTGGGGAAATTTTTTAGGTACCACCAACATCAATTATTCTCTTTTGGTCTCACTAATCAAATATACTTCTACAATTTTAATTTCTTTTTGTCATATAATTGAACGTGTCTTAAAAATACCAGGGATTAAGACTTGAGCATTTAACCTAGTATAGAAGTGTGTGTGTGTGTGTGTGTGTGTGTGTGTGTGTGTGTGGTGTGTGTGGTGTGTGTGTGTGTGTGTGTGTGTGTGTAAAGGAAGGACTGACCCATGATACATGCATTTGAGATGTATGGGTAGATTATATCGATGTCTTGCTTGCTGCTTTGACACCGGGGTTTCCAAATCAGCTTGAGCACACCCAGCATGTGATGCTAAAATTCTCTAAATGGTGTCTCAGAACACAGCCTAAGCCAAGCATATACAATAATATATACATTATACAGTGACATATACATTATATGTAATGACATATACATTATAACCAGAGGATTCAGAAGTTAACCACAGATGGTTGAGAGTTCTAGTATAACTCAGAATTTACAGTGAAACCACATCCCCAATAAATATACAAATAAGAAACAAACACCTAGGGGAGTTGTTGACTACAGGTATAATGAGAACTGTTTAAGCAAATACCTATGGACAAATGAATAAATGTGAATTTGGGTTTTTTCTGTTTTTTGGAAATGTATGTATATGTAAAGATGTTGGTCTGATGATCTATTGCCTATCTTATTTATCTAGTGTGTATAGGCTTAGTTCAATTGTGCTGTCTAAGCTATTCCTGCACTCAGCAAGCACCAAACTAGCTCAGCATTTAGTCAAAGTAGATCTAATACAGACAAGGAAACTCTGCCAAGGAAGAAGATAATAGTTAAGGCTATTATGCAAAATGATTTAATGATTTACCTCCTTCCCCTCCTTCATCTTTCAAGTGCTTTCTTTCTTTTCATTTCTTTTTTAATTTTTTATATAGAACTTTGGCTCTGCTTCTGCATAATCAGAAGATCATTGCAATATATTTTTGTTTCTGAGAAACAAAAATTAGCTTTCTTCAAAGATAAATCAGAAGACATCGTGATCAATTTTAAAAAATAACCTGTACTTATTTTCACTCCTCAATATTGCAATATAGAAATATTGATAGCATCTCATTAAAAGTTTGTTAATAGCTAAAGATACTTGAAAATTTTTATATTGAAACTAAAGGATTTTTAAAAACATAGTTCTCGGTTACAAGCGACTATAATTTCACTATAATTATCAAAGGCAATGCAAGCCCCCATTTGTAGAACTTAGGTGTGTGCACCTCTGTAGCTCTGAAGACTTCCATGGAGGGTTTCAATGTGTAATTCGATCTAATGAGCTCAGCAGAGGTTAGTGCTGTAGTTAGGAAGTAGCCACATTAGCACAGAGTCTGGGACAATTCCAGCTGTGAGTTCTTACTGCATTTTACCATTTCACCACCTAAATGAAGCTTTTTTCCAAACTTCCTTAGTGTCTCCCCTTGTTACTGTGCACAGTTCTTCTGTGGATGATTTCATTCTTACAGCAGCTGTTGTTCGGGAGTTACAAAGCAAATGACACTGGAAGAAGACAGAGAACTTTACTCTGTAAAGGATGGCTTATGGGAAGGCTATAAATTCCAGGGCCATCTTATACTGGGGACTCACACTGAGTCTAACAAAACCATGCAAATGTAAACTTCTTGGAGTAGTGTGTAACCAGATGAGGTACAACAATGTTTGGGCCAACGAATGGTAAGTTTTGTTTTCATCAGCAGTTTATAAACTTTAGGCTTTAATGTAAATAATATAATAAGCAAAGATATTATTCCTCATGTATATACGTCCTCTCTTAGCTGCTTTCAAAATTGGATCCATTTTTCATACACATGCATATATGTTTAATCATACAGATGAATATATGCAGGTGTGTATATACATATTTTGCTTTTCCTAAGATAATAAACGCACATAGTTTTAAAATAAAGAGTTCTAAGGATGTTCTGATGACAATGACTTACTTCTTTAGTCTCATTTTTGACAACTCAATTCTCAAGTACCACTTTTTCCTCAAGTTCATGTTTAAATTAGCAACAGGGTAGATGATTTTTTCTGATTAATAATATGATCTAATATATGAAGCTATAATTTTCCTTTACTTGATAAGTGAGGAGAGGAAAATCTTACAGCTCATTCAGATGTCCATATAAGACCTCTCTGAGCACTAGTTCTCAACCTTCCCAATGCTATGACCCTTTAATAAAGTTCATCACATTGCAATGAGCCTCAGCGAAAAAACTATATTGTTGCAAATCTATCAGTGTAATATTGTTGTTGCTGTGCATAATAATATATGTGCATAATATGCAGGAAATCTGATATGATATGCTACCTCAAAGAGGTCATCACCCACAGGTTGAGAACTACTGCCTCTGAGTAATATCTCATCACATTTCATAAAATTATAATTTATGGCTGTTAAACTGCATCCCACAGCAAAACCAAGCTCCATGTTAGCATCACAATGTTCTTATTTATTTCTTATACTTAAAGACATTTAACTGCCAAATTACATATAGTTACAGTATAAGTAGCATTTGAGATATGCATGAAAATTACTTACCATAGTTTATTATAATTTTCTTTTAGAAAATGGAAATTGTAGGTTAATTTTCTTCAGTTAAGAGAATTTCCATAATATTTTTAAATGTTTATATAACATTAGAGGGATTCACTTTTTTAAGCACTTGGAAAAGCACCAAATATGATGCATATATCACAAAGAAGCATCCAGAGAAACACTGAGCAACTGTGTTCACTCAGCTTGTAGATGATTGAAATACATTACAATTTTAGTCAGTTTCAAAATTTGAGTATCAAATCCCTGAATCAATACAGGATTAAAATAACTACACATTTAAGGACATTTCTAGTGATGGAATTGCTACAGTTTAAATTAAACTGAATGATATTAATAATACTAGAAGCTCAAGGAATCCTTCCACAGGCAGGAAATAATCCAATGAAGAAACATGAAAGAAATTCAGTTTTGAGCATCGACAGCAACCTAAGGCACCCAGAAATCAAATCCTCACAGATCTGATGAGAGATGGGTCTCATAGGTGATTCCATATCAAATTGAATTGACAATGATGATTAAACATCAAAATGAATTAAATGATAAATATTCCAAAATGAAAATATAAATTTGTAATATTCAGACATCAAAAAAGAAATATGCTTCAAAAGACCAAATTCATATTTTATAAAGTCAAGCTTATACATAAAGTATTCAGTTGGATTCAATACAATTTTGGGCAAGCAAATACCATCATGCAAAATGCAGTAAAAAAATTATGGTTGTATTTCAAATATTGGAAAATATTGTCCTGTAAATATCACTATTCATATGCAACAACAAGAGTCATTGGTTTCTTTTGAATAAGGCTTCAAAAATCATTTGATTACTTTTAATGCATAATGTAAGTACATAAACTCAGAATACATACATAATTTTGTATAGGACTATGCTCTCAGTCAAACTGTCCACATCGTCTGGAGCTCCGTTAGACCTGCTCACAAAGATCATTGCAGCTGGAACTGTTGACTATTTATCTTCCCTCATAGAAGCAGAGGAAAGGGAGCATCTTGGGAGACTCACCTGAGTATCATCCCAGCTATAAATAATGCCTCTCTAAATGTTTGCAGTTATCACTGGTGCTAGCTATCAGAGAGGAAGGATGAGGAGCTAGATTTTCATCTATGCAGCCATGATGATGACATCATCCCTGCTAAGCATAAACCTTTTATTGTGGCTTCTTTGATGTCATCTATATACTTGCCCATAATCACTCACCAATTAGTTTGTAAATCTAACAAATTCACATATTTTCCCCCAGGAAACTTTGGTTGAATTATATCTGCTAGCCACTGGGACAAGGGGACAGGCACTCTTTATATTTCTCCAAGGAAAGAAATGTAGCAGCAAGTTTTGATTCTGAGCTGCTTACACTAATCAAAGGAAGGCAGGCAAGTTAGGATAGATGATGGATAGAGATAGATAGATAGATGGTAGTTAGATAACCAAGTATAATGAATAAAATAAATGAGATGCATTAATAGAAATTCCTAAACAAATAGAAAAAATACAGGAATGAAATTTTAGATTTAGCTCTACCTTCTGTTTTTTTTAATTGGATGTTTAATTTACATTTCACATGTTATCCCCTTTCCCGATCCCCCACTCACCCAGGACCCCATATCCCCTCACCCCTCCTCCTGCTTCTCTGTGGATGTACCCCTACCTACCCCCCAACTCCCACCTCCCCACCCTCAAATTCCCACCCCCTGGGGCGTCCGGCCTTCATGAGACCAAAGATCTCTTCTCCCACCTATGCCCAGCAGGGCCCTCCACCCTTACATATACAGCTGAAGCCATGGATCCTTCCCTAAGCGCTCCCAGGCTGGTGGTTTAGACCCTGGGAGCTCTGGTTTGTTCATATTGTTGCTCTCCTCATGGGGCTGCAAACCCTTTCAGCTCCAACAGTCTTTACTCTGACTCCTCCATTGGGAACTCCATGATCAGTTCAAAGGTGAGCTGTGAGCATCTGCCTGTGAATATGTCAGACTCTTGCAGATATCTGAGGAGACAACTATATCAGGCTCTTATCAGCATGCACTTCCTGACTTCCACATCAGCATCTACCTTTGATGACTGCACATGGGATGGATACTCAGGTGGAATGGTCTCCAGACGGCCCCTCCTTCAGTTTCTGTCCCTCACTTTGTCTCCATATTTGCTCCCTTGAGTATTTTGTTGTTCCTTCTAAGAAGGACCGAATCACCCCCACTTGGTCTTCCTTCTTCATGAGTTTCATGTGGTCTGTGAGTTGAATCTTGAGTATTTCAAGGTTTTGAGCTAATATCCAACAATCAGTGAATGAATACCATGTGTGTTCTTTTGTGATTGGCTTATCTCACTCAGGATGATATTTTCTAGTTCCATCCATTTACCTAAGAATTTCTCAAATTCATTGTTTTTAATAGCTGAGTAATATTCCACTGTGTAAATGAACCATATTTTTTCTATCCATTCCTTAGTTGAAGGACATCTGGGTTCTTTCCAGCTTCTGGCTATTATAATTAAGGCTGCTATGAACATAGGTGAGCATATGTCCTTCTTATATGTTAGAGCATCTTCTGGGTATGTGCCCAGGAGTGGTATAGCTGAATCCTCAGGTAATGCTATGTCCAATTTTCTGAGGAATCACCAGACTGATTTCCAAAGTGGTTGCACCATCTTGCAGTCCCACCAACAATGGAGGAGTGTTCCTCTTTCTCCACACCCTTGCCAGCATCTACTATCACCTGAGTTTTTAATCTTAGCCATTCTGACTGGTGTGAGATGGAATATCAGGGTTGTTTTGATTTTCATTTCCCTGATGACTAAGGATGCTGAACATTTCTTTAGGTGCTTCTCGGCCATTTGAGTTTCCTTAGTTGAGAATTCTTTTTTAAGCTCTATACCCCATTTTTTAAATAGGGCTATTTGGTTGTCTGGAGTCTAATTTCTTGAGTTCTTTGTATATATTGGATATTAGCCCTCTATCAGATGTAGGATTGGTAAAGATCTTCTCCCAATTTGTTGGTTGCCGTTTTGTCCTATTTACAGTGTCCTTTGCCTTACAGAAACTTTGCAATTTTATGAAGTCCCATTTGTCAATTCTTGATCTTAGAGCATAAGCCATTGGTGTTCTGTTCAGGAAATTTTCCCCTGTGCCAAAGTAGTCAAGGTTCTTCCCCACCTTCTCTTCTATTAGTTTCAGTGTATCTGCTTTTATGTGGAGGTCCTTTATCCACTTAGACTTGATCTTTGTACAAGGAGATAAGAATGAATCGATTTGCATCTTTTTAGAATTTAATGAAAATGAGGACACATCATACCAAAACTTGTGGGACTCCATGAAGGCAGTGCTAAGACGAAAATTCATAGCTCTAAGTGCCTATATAAAGAAACTGGAGAAAGCATACACTAACAACTTGACAGCACAACTAAAAGCTCTAGAACAAAAAGAAGCAAATACACCCAAGAGGAGTAGAAGGCAGGAAATAATCAAACTCAGGGCTGAAATCAACCAAATAGAAACAGAAAGAACAATACAAAATATCAACAAAACCAAGAGCTGGTCCTTTGAGAAAATCAACAAGATAGGTAAACCCTTAGCCAGATTAACAAGAGGGCACAGAGATAGTACCCAAATTAATAAAATCAGAACTGAAAAGGGAGACATAACAACAAAAACTGAGGAATTACCTTCTGTTCTAATACAAGATTTTTCTCATGTTAAATCACAAATCTGATATGATTGCTAAACTATGATTCTAACTTTTAACTAAGAGAAATCATAAACTCTGTCTGCATCTTAGAATCTTTCATTTTACTCAGTCTTATTTTTTAGAAGAATTTCTAGGCCCAGGAATAGAAGTCTGATTTAATCTCAGGTATTTTCCCAAACAATATTAGGAGCCTTCTGCACTAGAAAATTTTCGTGTATATGTATTAAATAACACTTTCAGAGGTTTGTAATTATATAATTCTACAGTTACTCCATCAAAATGTAAAAACCTTTACCAAACTAAAAATGTCTAAGTGAGGTATAAAATGTGTGTGTGTTTGTACATATATAATTCATACAAATTCTTCTTCAAAATAATATAAATGAAACACAGGTATTAGGAATGAAAATAACAGGGAAGATAAATGAGGAAATACAATAACATGAAGTTTAGAGCAAAATAACAAACATGTACTTAAAGTCAACCATAGTAATCTTTTCATTGAATCTTAATGAGGTGAACACTCATAGAAGGCTATTTCTTCTACATGGGAACTGAGATTGATTGAAATAAAATGACCCTGAAGTGGAAAACATGAGTTGGTAGAGACTTAGTACTTACAGTCAGCACAAGAAGCACAGGGTAATCAAACTAAGAGCCGACGAATAGGAGATTAGAGTGACCAGACAGAGGTACTTCATGATGAAAAAGTCAGTTTGTCACTAAATGGAAAAGTGAGAATTAGTTTAATGACAGTTATAAAAATGTTAATTAAATTGTACAGGAAGCCAGAATTAATGAAGTAAATTGATTTGACTTCTAACCCTTTAAGGTATTTCCTTCCTTTTCATAAACCAATAAATAAATAAATAAATAAATAAATAAATAAATAAATACATAAGAAGAAAATTGGTGGTTTGAATGTCAAAGTCATAAAAAGCAATAACAAAATAAGGTGGAAGCAAATAAAATGGTGATGGATTAGATAAAATAATCAATAATCTTGGACTAATTGAAAGACAAAGAATATGAATCATCAAACTTCACAACTCCATCAACTCCTCAATTCCATGTTACACTCATCAAGAATAATTGCTATGTATCTACAAGAGTTGTAGTGCAATAGATGTATTTCCAGTCTTGACTGGGAGAGCTGTGTAATGCACAACAAAAAGGATGCTGAGCCCTAAGATTCCCATGGCAGCAAAAGTAACAGAAGCACTCAGCTACAAATGTATATTGTTTTTTTGAGAAAAAAAAATTATTTCTAAGGCTAAAGCTGGAGTCCTAGGCTTAGGTCTTAAATCTTCTCCATATATGTGATTGTTTGAGGCCATGTCATCTCATTTTATTAGACCAGTCATATTTATAAACTAATTAGGAGTAATAATGTTTCCATTCTTCTACATCATTTTTTTTGGAGAAGGGATGTATACAATTTTTGTGCTGTGTCTGCCTGACCTATTTATTCTAAAAACAAAATATTCGTCTTCTACCAAGCAAGTGAAAGATCTGTATGACAAAAACTTTCAAGTCCCTGAAGAGAAATATTAAAGAAGAACTCAGAAGATGCAAGTATCTCCCATGCTCATGGATGGGTAGGATTATCATAGTGAAAATACCATCTTACCAAAAACAATCTAAAAATTCAATGCAATTCCCATCAAAATTCCAACACAATTCTTCACATATATGGAAAGCAAAATTATCAATTTCATATGAAAAAGAAAAACAAGACAAAACAGATAAGCAAAAAAAAAAGCCAAAACAATTATGAAGAATGAAAGAACTTTGGAGGAATCACCATCCCTGACCTCAAGCTGTATTACAGAGCAATAGTGATAAAAAATAGCATAGTATTGGTACAGAGACAGACTAATCAATCAATGGAATAGAATTGAAGACCCAAAAATAAACCCACACACCTACGGACATTTGATCTTTGACAAAGAAACCAAAATTACACAATGGGAAAAAGAAAGCATTTTCAGTAAATGGTGATACTCTGGCAGTCAGCATGTAGAAGAACACAAATTGATCTGTATTTATCACCCTGCACATAACTCAAGTTCAAGTGGATCAAGAACCTCAACATAAAAAAAATAATATTGAGTACATTTTGTGATGGCCATCTCTTGCTGACGCCAGGGACTCCCTTGCATGTGATTTATACACCCAGTGAGACTCTACTGAAGAAAACTAGTTTATTGTTTGTGAATGGTTGGAGATGATTTCTCATTAGAAATGGGAACTTATATCCACTTCCTCTCAGCTCTGGGACCCCTTCTGGCTTGGACTTTTGCAAGCCTTCTGTCTGCTGCCACACTATGAGTTAATGTGTCCTTAAGTTCTGTTGTATCTGAAAGGCACTATTTCCTTGATGGCTTCCATGAACACTGGCTTTTATTATCTCTCTGCCTCCTCTTCCTCATAATTCTCTGACCTTCAGGGGAGGGATTTGAGCAAGACATTGCATTTAGAAGTGAGTGTTCTAAGGTCTCTACTTATTGTCCTGTTGTAGGTCTCTGTATTAGTTCTTATCTCCTGTAGAAGGAAGCTGCTCTGATGATGGCTGAGGGAGACATGATTAAATGGGGATATCAGACAATTATTATAAGAAATGTTATTGCTATGTTCCTTCAGCAAAACAGTGTATTTGCTGTTCCTCTAGGTCCATGGCCAATCTGGTCTCATGTCCTTGCCTATTTGAGCAGTGTCAAGCATGAGTTCCATCTCAAGGAATGGACCTGATGCAAATAAAATATTTGGCGATTACTCCCACAATTTTGGCACTATTATTGCACCAAAAGAACATGCAAACATGTCATCATTGTAGATAAAAGGGTTTGTAGTGAGGTTGATGTAGTTTTCTCCTCAGATAGCATACAAGAGTACCTTCTAGTAACATGTTCCATAGTCATTAGGTGTGAAAGTACTACCAGCTTGACTTCTCCTGTTCAATGATACGTGTAAGTGTTGTCTTCAGGTATAGGTTTTATTAACCAATAGCCTTGGTAATAGCTTGAGTTCTTTGGGGCTTTCCATGGAGCCTCGATTGGCCAGCAGCTCGATTAGATGTAACCTATTCCTAGAACTGGAGGTCTTATTCTAGTTGTGACCTTATTTCCCCCATTGCTGGGTCCAGTTAGATTTCTTTTATATCTGTATTTTAAGAATCTTCTGTTGAAATAGTTTTCCATATGTCCCCTTAAATGGCCCTTAGTGTTATCTGGCATTCACAATATACCCTCTCTCATCACCTACTTTTCTTCCACTTTTTGTTTAATATTCCTTTTATAACCTCCATTTTTCCATAATTATATATTTCATTTCCCTTGTGGAGGAGTTCCTTCCCTCCCCCACTCTAGTGCCTTACTGTATACTTAACCATTGTGGTTATAAAGATAGCAGAATGACTATGGAAGGCTTAAAAGCTAACATTCACATATGAAAGAATACATACAATATTTGTCTTTGGAGATTTGAGTTACTTCACTTAGGAAGATATTTTTATAGCCCCATCCATTTACATGCAAATTTAATTTTTAACAGCTGAGTACTATTCCATTCTTTATATGTACCATATTTACATTATCCATTCATCTCTTGATGAACAGATAGGCTGTTTCCACATTTGGATATTATGAATAGAGCAGCAATGAAGATAGATGAAGATTTGCCTCTGTAGCAGCAGTTAGAGACCTTTGGATATATGCGCTAGAATGGTATAGAAAGATCTTACGGTAGGTCTAGAAAGATCTTATGGTAGATCTACTCCTAGCTTCCTTAGAAACTGGTATATTGATTTACGTAGTGGCTACAAAACATTGTATCTTATCATTAATGGATGCATGTTTCACTTAAACCCTATTCCTGCCAGCAAGATCTGCCATTTGTTTTATTGTTGTTGATAGTTTTGACTGGTATAACACGAAATCTCAAAGTATTTTTAATTTTCATTTTCCAGATTATTAAGGATGTTTAACATTTTTAAGTATTTCTCAGCTATATGTGCTTCATCTCCAAATAGTTCTCTGTTTAGTTCTGGATTCCATGTTTAAATTTGTTTATTTGCTTTCTTGATGTCCAGTTGTTTTTATTTCCTTATATATATTTTCTTTATATATTTTAATCATTAATCCTCTATTGGACATATAGTTTGAAAATTTTTCTTGCCATTCTGTAGCTGGCTGTTTTATACTAATGATAGTGTCCTTTGCCATACAAACTCTTTGCATAATTTACACTCACTGTTAGTAATTATTGTTCTTTAGTGCCTGTTCATAAGGCTCATAACAGAAACATTACTATTACTATCCTCACGTACGCACTGACCCTTACATAGAGATAGTGACTTTTCCTCTATAGACATAGAGAAAACTAGGAAAGCAGGGTATTCACAGAGCCAAGAAAAGATTCTGACTGAGTCAAACTTAGGGAATCAATGAGATTATTGAAACTATGGAAGAGCATTAGAGAATCTAAGGCAGCTGAAACAACAGGAAGTCTCACTCTAAGCAGTGAGATTCATCTTACACTTATACTACTGACAAAGTCCCGATTCCAGACATCTTTCCACCTACTACAGCGCTCCAACAGCATTCAGGACTATGGAAGATCAGGCAAAGGAGAGTGGTAAATAAGATCTCAGATGAAGGTCTCTCTGATATTTCTCCGTCCTTCCAATAAGATAATATTCGCTAGGCTACCTGTTGACTGTTATGTTGTGTTAACATCTTCATCACGAGTAAGGTCAGGGTTTTCTGTAGATCACAACATCAAATCTTTCATAGAAGTTATGGTCATGTCAACCCCTAAAGAAAAATCTATATTATACTAGAAGACAGCATTTATGGAAAAGTAGTAGTTATAACACACACTTGGAAACTGTTGTGAACTAACATGCCAAGAGTAAAGGCTCACCTGTAATTCTACAGACTAGTTTTACTGATTAGCACTTAATGGAATGTAGAGTAAGAATGTAGACTATCCAGGATCAAATTATTTTGGGCTCTTTAGTCTACTTAGTAACTATTTATTGTGAGAAACCTTTTGGTTATAATTACCTTAGAAGAATATAATTACCTTAGCAGAACACTGATTTCCATCAACTTAAAAGCTAACAATATCCTCAGGTAGCGTCTGAGGCCTATAGAAGAAATCCATACTTTTATATAAACTGCCTGCTAGATATTTCCATCAACATCTCCGATGTCTGGACTTATGACTTGCTTTTGGTCTGTAACCAAAGCTTCACAAAAGGTCTTTTCATACTGTAAAATGTTATAGAATCTGGAAGGAGACAATGAGCACCGGGGTAATGGTATGTCCCTATACTTGTATATCTCTAATTCTACCTGAAATTTTATTGTTCTAATTCATTAAGAATTCAGATGGGGAAAAGCCATCTTTTATAATACCCTGGAGAGGGACATCCCACTTTGTCAGAAATGAGCTTCCCCCTATTCTTGCCCTAAGACATCAATAATTCTGGCCTGTCCCTATGTGTGTTCTCTTACTGTTGTAATCTTGGACTCCAGAAAAATCAACTCCTAAAATGACCAGCTACTCTACAGAGGAGGGACTCCATCCTCAGAGGCAATCTTCTTTTAGGAGCCAAAGTGACATCTCCAAATAAAGGATGACAGTAAGAAGAGCAGAGTAGCCCTTTATAGAACTGAGGATGAGACAACAAATAGCCCAGACTAGAACATGATCAAAAACTGCTTAGTTTTACATACTTTTTGACCCTTACAATTCTTCATTTATTAAAAGATTAAAGCTTATATCACCACCCCTAAGACAGACCTATGGTATCTCAATTCCTTTTTCTGTTCTTTCCATTGTATCCTCATGGATCGAATCCTTTCTTTCTCTCTTTACACCATTACACATATCCTTACTTGACACAGTGAGAGAGGTACCTGAGCCTTGCCTGTTGGTGCAGCCGGAGTCTTGGGTTGCTGACCATGAAGTTCATTTACATTCAGTGTAATATATCAAATACTTTCTCTAAATGTTGGGGAATAAGACAAGTTTGTTTACTCTTATTGTTCTAATTTAATAATAATGTAGAGAATTAAGCCACCTTAAAAAGAAACATAAAAGAAATGATAATTAAAATGATAGAGAAAATAAATTTGTTTAGAATCTTAGCACATGAAATATTTTTTGTATAAAAGTTCTATGGGACATAGAAAACTACTAAAACTGTTTTGTGCATGTAAGAAGTCACGTGATTCAAAATATATATGAATGCCAATTCTATTTGATACATTGGCAACAAGAATTTCTAACCAAGACATTTAATTATTTGAATTATGCTGAAAACATACTTAATAAATGTAGTAAATCTGTATAATACTCGTAACATTATACAACTTTTACAAAATAAGCAAATGACTAATAAAAATGTAGACTAACTCGAATATCTACTATAGTTATATTGTGGCTATTTAACAATTGAACTATAGATTCCATTTGGTTCAGCGGAAATATTTTAAGAGACTGGAAAATATTTTATATAATATCAATGAAATAGTATACAAAAGCAATCTTTAAAAAGGATAAAAAATTAGAAAATACATATTACTTGATTTCAATCATTAGTGATATTAGAAATAGACAAATACTTATAAAGTCATTTTAATTTTTAAAGTTACTACAATCATCCATTAAGAATAGAGACTTCAACAAGTGGTGCAGAGAAAAATGTACATTGAGATAGTATAGTGGTTTAAGTAAGAAATGCCCCCATAGTCTCAGGGATTTGAATACTCAGTCCCCAATGTTCGGTGACTTTTAGGTGGTACAGCTTTGCTGGAAGTATGTTGCTGTACAACCCATGAGATTTAAAACAAAACGCCTTGCCTAGTTCAAGCTTGCTTTCTTTGCTTCAGCTATGGATTAACATCTGAACTTTCAGCTTCCTGTTCCTACCACTATGATGCCACCCACTGCCACATCACACATCAGAGTTAGCCAAACATAAAATCTATGCAAATTAATGAACTTATTCGCAGTTAAAATTGGATATAGAAATGGCAGCTGTGATGCTTTCCATGAATAGGGAAATGGCTAGACTTTAAGATGTATGATATTCAGCAGAGTCACACAATATCAAGAGGGAATAAAATATATGTTCACTTTCATATGCAAAATCCAGCCATTCATACATGTATAGTACATGTATATGTAATAAATATGTATATATAAAAATACATGTGATATATATACAATGTATATTATACATAATACATACATATGAATATATTATTCACAATACATTTAGTTCATACATATGTATATATTATATATAATATATCTATGTATATACATTATATATTTATATATCTATGTTTTTATATATTGTTTACATATACATGTTGTATATATGCACATATGCATGTATATTATAACATATACATTATATATGTACATTATATGTGTATATAATATGTAGTATAACAATAATACTATATATAATAAAAACAATATATATGTAAACAATATATACAATGTAAAGAATTATCTGTCTATGCTGTAAAATGTAAAAAAGAAACAAAGAAAGGAAAATATAAAGGAATGGAGAAGTACTGAATGCAGGTAATGGTTATCAATTATTAAAAAAGGATATAAAGTTAATCGTTTCTCTAGCTCTAATTTTTTTGGTTGTGATGAAGGCTGTGTGCATAAAATATATCTAGGACTGAAACATCATTAGTTTAAGTGAATAATTATCTCATTAATTTTTAGTTAGCATTCTAAAATATTTATTCAACTATGGTGGTTTGAATGAGAATGTGGCCCTGTAGGATCATATATTTTAATGTTCTAGTCTCAGAAAGAATTACAAAGTGTGGCTTTGTTGGAGGAGAGGTTTCCCTACAGGTGGCTTGGAGGTTTGAAAACCTCATGCCCGTCTGGGACTCTGTCTCATTCTGCCTATTGCCTTTGGATCAAATGTGAACTGTCAGCTACGGCTGTAGTGTTATGCGTGCCTATCTGGCCGTACCATCACATACTCAGCCATGATGGAAGTGACTGACCCTCTGAAACAGTAAGAAAGCCCTCAAACAAGCACTTTTCTCCATAAGTTGCCTTATCATGGAGTCTCTTCACAGCAATAGCACATTAGCTAAGACAGCCTCCAGTTCTAATGTTTTGTTGTTGATGATGAGTATCTGCAGAAAACATCTTCACTACTCATACATTGTTAAAGTAAATTAATATTTAGCTCACTGAGCCATACTAAGCATTTCAGAATATTTGACTAAGAATAAACTGTCAATATTTCTAAAAATTGAGTTGTAAATGTGAGTAACCAACACAGAGAGATTAAAAGAAGACAAACAAATAATCTATATTCAATGAGAAAGAAAGTCATTCATTTTTAGGCAAGTGTGACTCAGTTATAATGAATTCTACTAATGCTTCAGAAAGTGAAAGTTTGCAAAGACTGGTCAAAAAAAAAACCATATTGTGGAATTTTAGGTACCTGGAGCCTAACACTATTGTTGATAAGACAAAATTACAGGTATGCTGAGAACAACGTTTTCCAGTGTCTCGAAAGTTAATCATATAACTTTCAAATGGCTAGTATTTCCATTTGTAGAAAAAATTTCAAGGAGATACAACATGTACTCAGAAAAAGATTTGTACAAAAATGTTTAAAGAAACTTTATTTCTTGAAGCTTCAAAACCCGACTCAAATATTCATAAGGACAGTAGATAAAGTTTGATATATTTATGCAATGAAACATTGATCGACTAAAGACAAGGTGCTGAGATTAAGAGTACTTGCTCCAGAGGACTAGAATTTGGTTCTAATTCCTATGTGAGGTGTCTCAGAGCCACTTCCAGCTCCAGGGATTTAAATGCCCCTTTCCATGTTCCACAGGCGTGTGGATTCATGTGCAATTACACACACAGACATATATATATAAACAAAATCAAGTAAATAAAGTGAATCATAATTTTGATGTGTGTGTGTGTGTATCTGTGTGTGTGTGTGTGTGTGTGTGTGTGTGTGTGTGTGTGTAAGAATGCATTACAGATAGACTGGCTGATGTAAATAAGTCTCAAGGGCATGACAATAGCCTGCAACAAATCCATATTATAAAGCCGTACTTAAGTAAAGTTATTGAGTATGTAGAAGTAATATAAACAGGCCAGACGAGCCATTGTCTCTAGCAGGATCTTACAGATCCAGAAACATGGGAGGATTGTAAAGAAACTAGATTTTTCAGTATTCTAGATGTAAATTTAGGATATATGCATTCTGTTTCATGTAAAAATAGTCAGAATTTTTAAAAGAATATAAACCAGAACTTAATCTAGGTGATGATATACATGGTGCAGTATTTAAGGTGAATTCAAAAAATTTTTATAAGACTATGAACCAGAACTTAATTCTAGTTTATGGTATACACAGTGCAGAATTTAAGGTGAAATGAATCAACGTCTCAACTTGTATGAACTGTTTCAAATATTGATTGGTTTGACAAGATAAAGGTGGTGATAAATGCATAGGTTTGTAGGAAAAACTAAGTTGCAATTTATTAATGGTAGAATCATTGTCATGGAATAAATAAAGTGTCCTTGGTCACCAGAAAAGCACATTGGGGCCTCTGGAGCTAGAATTACAGGACTTTGTGTTCTGCCTCATGTGGGTTCTGGGAAACAGTCCTGGGTCCTGTATAGGGGTGGCATTCTTAAATACTGAACCTTCACTAGAGTGTCAAAAATTTTACTATGACAAATGAGAACATGAGAAGAAAATATTTAAATATTTAAAACTAATCACATGACTTCAACTCTGCAACGTTCTTACAACCATCTGTACCTTCCTTCACATGACATGCAGAGGTAGCCCACAGACTAGTGGGTTTTGTGTGGTACATGAAATGTGTGAGAAAATTTTCTTTAATTAATCTGTCAATTCCAACCAATGTTTTACTTGAATAAAAGTAATAACAAACAAACTAAATCCACTATCATAAATTTGAAAAGAAGTAGGTTAAATTCCTGAAACCAACTTTTCTTTATTTTTTCTCAAATCGTAATTCATTCTCACAGGGGTTATAAACACAGAAAGGCAGGATGTGGAGAAGGGAATGACACTGGAGTGTGGGTGTTAGGGGGGAATACAGATATCTTCAGAACCGGGTATCGGCTGGGTGAAGGTTCAGGGGACAAGTCACTATGACTCTGCCTATGACTCGCTTGTCCTTATCTAAGTTGGTATTGTCTGCCAAGGCTACCTATTTACAAGGTCTATGACTACTCAGGCTTGTAAATTTCCACAAAAGCTGCCTGTTGACATTAGCTTATAGCCATCTGTTTCAATGTTTTTCCACTGAGACCCAAGATTTGGTGTTAGTATACATGTATGACAGGCCTATTGCTGATTTTAGGCCTATAGTGTGTAAGCAGGGCTGCCCCTGACATCTCCTCCCTTCTCTAAGTATAGAAGGGCTGTGGGGATTCTAATCTTGCAAAGCCAGGGATAGAGGCCTGACCTCCAGTACTTGAAGGGACCTTGTAATGGCTCCAGTCCCCATGTAATTGTCCAGTGAGGCATGAGGGCCATACCCATCTCAATGTCTTTTTCCTGGAGAGAGGATACTTTTGACATCAACCCCTATGCAGTCAGGCTTGTCCCTCAGGGAACCCAGAGAGATATTTTTATCTTTTATTTATATTCCCTTGCAGTGCTTAGCCTCCCAGCCTAAGCAAGAATTCAGATCACCTGTCAGAGGGGGTTCTGGGTGGCCCCTCTCTGCTTGGTCTAGGGGCAGAAGTCCCCCCTTTTAGGTTGGGTGGAGATGGGTTTTGGAAACCCCCTATATAAAGTAACAACCTCATCTTGAGTCTCGTGGTCCTCCATAGCTAACTTATGATAATGTATCTGAGTAGGTTTTGCTACCAAATTATTTATCTGTTGTATCACAGAGTTAGTCCGCCTATTTGAGGGTCAGGGGCCAGCAGAAATAAGCAAGAAGAACCCAAATAATGGTCCCAACATGGGAGGAAATAGGGTTGACAACCTTGGAGAGGCTGAAAACCAGTTCTTGTACCAGCATTCATCTGTCTCTTTCTCTCTCTCTCTGATTTTTCTTAGGGCCTTCACTGACCTATTTCATGCTCTCTTTAACCCTTCTTGTCTTGTCTATGTAAAGGCAACCTTCCTCTTTAAGGGTTGTACACAGTCAAGAGCTGTACACAGCCTTTTCTATTGTAATAGGGTAAATCAAGTCCTGTAAAGATCTTTGCGATTTTAGGAGGTCTCTTCAGACAGTGAAATGAGGGATTTCTTCAGATTAGTGATGTCAGTCTCTAGCTGTTTGATGTTCTTGTCAGTGGCCCTTCAAAGGTGTGAGTAGTATAAGTTCGGAGGCCAGCATCTGGATTAGAACTTCTAACAGCAGACATCATGGGTGATTGATTTTTACCTGGGATGCTGCCTGAGTTAAAGCTCCTGGGAGTCCTTCTTTCTCTTGGTTTTCTGGGGTTGGGTACAGAGCTGCCACCTGTGACCTGCTCTATGCTCAGGCCCAGACCGGAAGTCCCTGAAATCAATTTTTAAAACAGAGCTATGATGACAGTCTTCTGAAAGGAGAAAAATGAATGAGGATTTTGTCAGCAGTAAATAATATGTTACATTAAAGTACTTTTGTGTATATGTGTTGGAGTGTGTGTGTGTCTGTGTGTATCTATGTGTTTCTCTGTGTGTGTTTGTCTTTGTATGTCTGTGTATATATCTGTAAGTGTACCCATGTGTATGTTTGTGTGAGTCTATCTGTATATTGGTCTGTCTTTGTGTCTGTGTCTCTCTGTGAGTCTCTGTACATGTATCTTTGTGTCTGTTTTTCTCTGTGTGTATGTTCTAGTAGTACTTAACATTTCCAAGAACTATCATCTCCTGCAGATTCTTTTAAATGCCAAAGTCTATAAGCATATATTATGCTTTCAAACATGATAATCTATTAAAATATAGAAACCAAACATTAAAAGATATAAGCTAGGGTTGACAGTGTAGCCCAATGGTGGATGTTGCAGCCTGCTTTATATGAGGCCCTGCAATTGATCCCAAGTACTACAAAAAGGTAAAATACCAGTACTCTAACACCCTCCCTCAAGAAAAATTATTCTAAACAAATTATCCCATAAACATGCTGTTGATGACTGAGCCTGGTGAGAAAATCCAGTCTCATTTACAATCAGCACTTTCATAATAGATAAATATACAAAAATGAGTCTTATCCTTCAGAACTCAGATGTGAAAAGAATTAGAAGTCTGTGAACAACCTGCTGAGAATAATCTGTGAAGCTAACACAGTAGTGTAATTCCCTTGTGGAGAGTGTAAAGTAATGTTGCCTTTCAGGATGGGAACAAGGGTACATGTACCTCAAAATAAAACACTTGTGATGCTCAGCTGAGTCAAAGTGAAGGGAGGTTTTGTATTCTAACAGGATGAACATGTCAAGCATGCATATTTCCTCTTTGGCATTTCTTAGCCATGGTCAGCCCTCATGCCTCAACTGTGTGTATGTGTGTTGCATATGGATATGTGTGTGTGTGTGTGTAAGGGATTTATAAAACAATAAAAACTCAAGGCTATATATACTTCATCAATATAATATGAGGTTTACCAACATTTTCTATATTACTGAAAAATGTAGGATGCTTGAGAAAGTTAAGGGTATTTGCCACCAGATTAACAATTTGGGTTATAACCCTGAAACCCATATGGTAGGATGAGAGAACCAGCTCCTTACGTTGTCTTCTGACCTCTATGTGTAGGCCATAGTAAGCATATAAATGCCAAATAGATAAATAGATGTAAAATTAGTGTAGATGATGTAGAATAAATAGACATAGAGGTTCAAGAAAGAACAATGGCTCCTTGATATTGTATCCTGGTAAAGTTTAATCAGGAGTTTAAGCTACTAGTACATTAGCAAAAGCTTATCCTAGATGATAATAGCTATAAAAATTTTATTTGAGAAAAGCACCTGACTTGCAATGTACCAGGAATTGCTTTAACTAAAATGAGCTATTTCAACTTGGAAGTCATGAAATGATCATACTGAAAGAATAAATTCTCCCATGACTTGTGTATTTTTTATAGTTCAAGGGAAACATCTTTGAAGGTATATTAAAGTCATTTGCTAAGCTTTGATTAATGAAACCTACCCAGCTTAGTAATCATAAATTGATGACTCACTCACACCAAACAGAACAGCCCTTGTAAATATGACTATCAAGTCCAAACTGACAAAAAGCAGTCCAGTCTCTGCTTTTACTTTTATTCCCTAACTGAAATGTGTTGTCCTAATAGTACTTGCCTCTCTTGGTGATTTTGAAACTCAGATTTCACAATAGCTACATGATTAAAGATGACCTTTATGATTGAAGATGACCTTGCCTAGGTATCTTTGAAGATGGAATACATAGTTAGTTAGAGTTAGTTAGAGTTAGAGTTAGAGTTAGAGTTAGAGTTAGAGTTAGAGTTA
>NW_021604660.1:2697663-2738962 GCF_004785775.1 Grammomys surdaster
AGAGTTAGAGTTAGAGTTAGAGTTAGAGTTAGAGTTAGAGTTAGAGTGTTAGAGTTAATGTAGAAATAATAAAATAACCATGTCTGTAATATATTTTAAGATTTCCATCCTTTCTACTTAATTATATTTGTTCCTCTTTACAACAGCCTTTTGAGACACATATCAGTAAGCATGTGCGAGCCAACACTCGAGAGTGTGTGCCTAACATGAGTGACCTAAAGCCTAGTACTCTTTTATGATTTATCCTATTAGATTGTGGGGTCTCATGGGCCTTCTAGTAAAGCATATATCTCGACACTCATTGTACTCATAATCTTCTCTTCGGTTTTCTGAAGTAGTGTTACAGTCTAGAGTGCTGATTGATGCTTATATCTGAATGAACTAAAGTTTCTGGCCAAGACTCTTTTTTAGCTGTTTGGTATGGCTGAGGCAATTCTTTATATTATTATAACTTATAACTCTTGTTAGTCTCACTAGATTCACACCATTGTTGTTTGACTTACCACCACCGTCAGGTAGGCTACAAACAAAGGTATGAATAGAACTAACCCACAAACCTTCCATCTCCATTCTAGGGCCATACAGACACCTAATAATACAGTTAAAGTGTCTGCTGATAAACTCCCTGAATAATTCTCAAGAATTTAAATCCAGACATTGTGATCTGGAGTCTAAACTGTGAACTCTGCATTAGAAAGTCAAACCCTATCATTTTGAAAAAGTTTCCATCAACTACAGTAATTCTATAAGGCAAGAGTAATCATTTCATTGTGGACTACATTTTGAGTTGCTGCTATTGGTGTTTAAGTAGTTTATTAGATTAAAGAAAATGTTCTGAATGACTTTAAGCATTTGTCCACTTTGGTTGAATTTTCTTTGTTGGGCTGAATTTTCTTTGTATGATCAATTCAAAAGAAAACCAAATTCAGCAGTCTTTATTTGTTAGTGCCTTTGACTTTGAACTCATAGCAAGATAAAGGGTGAAACCAATGTTACAGAAATGCTAGTGTCACCTCCCATCTCTGATGTCCTTTCAACTCTTCATTTCTTCCATCACTTAATATCTGTTAGAGGTGTCATTGAAAGAATAAACTTTCTTTGAGCCCTCCATTCTGTACACATACCTTCTCCCACATGATTGCTAGCATTATATTTTTTGGTACATTTTGATGTGTCTTTTAACATCCTGGTGTATGTCTCATTGCTATGAAACTGATAGTTCTTTGGAATACTGTTTTGCATAAAATATCACAACTCAAGAGATCAGGCACATACTAGAAACATTAAGACCCTCCACAATGAAACTTGTGTGGGAAAGTTCCAGTATATTTATCGTGAAATAATCCACTTTCTGGAATCATAAATATAAAATTCTAAAACTAATAAAGTCAGTAACAATAGTAATTATTGCTTTGATATTGACAGAAATTACCAATTCTCCCTAGTTCCCAGCATTTTCATTTAAAAATGAAGTGATTTATAGGACTCTTATAAAGACTTAAATAAATTTATTTTAAAGTTATATAATGTTATAAATATTCCAGATGCTATTGCTCTTATAATGTTGTAACTTGCTATTGAAAATGGAACAAAAAGGAGGCAGAGAAATGGTGCGGTGGTTATGAGTACTTTCTGCTGTTTCACAAGAGCAGAGTTTGCTTCTAGCACTAATTAGAGGGCCTGTAGCCCCAGACACACAGGGTTCGATACCTCCTCTAGCCTCTATGAGCACCCACATAGATGTGGTGCATACATGTACAGACATACACATGCTGAAAAATAAAGTAAGTCTCTTGAACATATTAACACAAGAAAGAATGACTTTTCTGCATTGTTTAATATAGAATTCAGGGAAAAAAAGCAACATTCATACTTTCTCCAGTAGTTTCCTTTGTTGACTTGTTCTAAAGCTGGCTCAAACATAAGCCAGTACAATTGTGAAATAGAGGAGACAAAGGCAATGGCGGAAATGACACAATAATTCTGTTCTGTTAACAGGAATGGGTTTTCTATTCTTCTGCAAGCATTTTATTCATGTATTCAATTTTGATGGTGCACTACGGTCTCACTGTCTGCAGATTTAGTTTGAACACTGTGAAACCTTGATTTGCGATGCTTTAAATATATCTTTTCCCTTCTGTGACCACCAGTCACAATTTTTGCAATGACTTTCAAAGACAAGATCTTTCATAATCATTTTGCTGTGCCACTGAAACACAATTTGAGGTGCCAGATGGGATCTAAAATGTTCACCAAGTCACAGAAGGCATTAGGACACAGAAGTTTCCTTTAACCATAAAAGATACATTTCATACATAACATGAGTCACTGTGTTGAATGTGAAAAATCTAGCTTAGGATCATACCACATAATTAATTAATCCATTAACCAGCCCCTAATTTAAAATTCAATAACCTTGTCTTAGGGAATTGATTCTACTTGCTTCATTTATTACATAACACTTTGGAGTTTGTTAGTGTGAAGCTATTTTTCTTCCTTCTACCAACATCAACCTATAAAGCATGGTCATGGGGTAAACTCCTTAACACTGCCTATATTTGTCATTAGTAATGAAGGCCCTTACCTGTATAATTAGAGACTGAGCACAATCTATGATTTGATGTCATTCTACAGTGACATTAGAAGTTGAACACCAAATAATCAGGATCAAGTAAGAGCCAGATGCAGTGAAGAGCACACAGACCTCAAGAAACAGCAGAGAAGACTCTTGCAGCTGCAGTTTTAAAAATGAGACAGGAATAATTCATTTTTTTACAATCAAAAGAAAAATTTGTTTGCAAATAGTTAGATAGGACTTTCCCTGGACTCATCCAGCCTCTTCCTGCAAAACAATCTTTTTCAATGCGAGGAGAGTATGTTTTTCCATTGCCAAAGACTAAGTGCAAAGAACTAGTAGAATATCAAGAATAATACATAATATATGCAAAAAGAAGTGAAATTATTTGAAAGGCAATTAAACAGATGCACCTGATGCCAAAGGGCTTCAGCTGTAAATCACTGAGAAGCAGCTCATAATTTTGATGCTACAAAAAATACATAGGAATCTACTTGGTGTGAAAATATTTTATAATGACATAATGTCTTATTTTAGGTTCTGCAGCTAAAAATATCCTGATGAATTCCACACATGGGAAAATCTTCTGCACACTGTTCTGTATCAGCAAAGAAACAAAAGAGAAAGTTTTATGCATATTTAAACTTGAGAAGCAAATACTTAAACCATTCATCTAAATAGTGCATAAATATTTGCTAAATCACTCTCTTAATTAATGAATTCTAAAGGTATTACCTGAACTCCACTTAGATATGCAGGGCATTCAAGGGAAAAAGTCTGGTCTTCCCCTTGTACCATGGAACAAAGAATATTAGATCTTTGGAAAATTTTTATTAATCGTCTAGAAGTTGTTATTCCATCTTATCTGGGGAAAGAGTGATATATAAAGGTACAGCACTAAGAGAGGAACAAGAGTGAACTACATGAAAGGACAATTCACATAGAAATATTCATGCAAAGCATGGCAGATGGAAAAAGTCTTCTGAGCATGAAGAGTGGTAAGGATTTGACAGATTCATTGGAAGAGTTTTTATGTTATGCCAATAAATTTGAGTTTATCTTGAAAGCACTAGGGAAGCTAATTTTAATATAAAGTGCTTGAAGTTATAAAGGAAAAGGTTGAAATTCTGACTAATTTTGCTTTAACAGAAACTCTGTTCAGTATGACATTACAGGCTTTGAATAGATTGGGGAAAAGGATATACATATGCCTACATACTGTTATAAAATCCTATCACATCAGCACTTTAAACTTTACTTACAAAGAATTAAAGGAAAGATGTCTTTCTCACTTCAAAGCAGTATGTGTACAATACAGTGATATTATGTATGTGCTGATATTTATACATCAAGTTGTGTCAGAATATTTTTTTGAAACTGTAAAATGATGATCACTCTACGTGCTCAGCAACTGAAATAACAGTAAGTCTGTTGTTAACTGTGCAAATAATGAAATTGTGACTTAGTTGTGAGGTCGTGATAATAGAGGTAGACTCACACTCCAAGCATGCATTTTATTTCTTAGTCAAACACATGAGAATTCTGGCTTATTAATGTAGAATGATTTTCCTGAAAGCCTAATTCACTAGCAATAATAATTTGACCCTTGTAATCACTAGTGAAATTTCACTGAGAAAAATGAAGGAATCTTATAATGAGAGTAGACTGGATATTAGTTTTATGCTAAAGTTTAATTTATCTGGTAATAATTTTTAATTATCAAATTTAATATTATAAATATAACTGCTTGTATCAAAGTGGCACGCCTTATAATCTGTGCTTAGTCTTGACATATATTCTTGTAAATGATCTAATAAACTTACCTGTGCAGGTATTTGCTTTGTCACACTTAGGAATTGAGTAAATAAGTAAATAAATTTTTAAAAATTTACCCAGAATCTGTCAGCATAGAGATTGCTACCTTTCCTTGCATATATTTTTCTAAAGAATAGATAAGAGTTAACCAGTAAGCTATTGCTCAGAATGGTAGAAATCCAAAGCATATTGTGAGTCACTCTGCTTTCCTTCTGTTTCAGAGTTTATGGAAGGAAACAGAATGTCACTGCTACTGAGTCCTCTCTGTTGACTTAGAGCTAGTCCGATCACGGTTTCCACTCATCCTTCCATTTAGAAAGGCAGGGCATGGTAGTTAGTTTAAAACTTTCATGAGATGGCAAGTATGAAAACCATCCATTCTTAATTATTGTGTCATGCAAATTATGTCATCACCTGCAAATGGTAGTCATCAGTATTTCAGACATGCAAGACAGTTGGGAGCACAGGGACAAACTCAAAGTGGACAATGGTGAAAGCTACCAAAGACAAACTGCAATAACTGCAGGCAACACAAATTGGGCTAAAAGTGGTAGTTGGTAGATACAGAGATGGCTGGTCAATGTAGGCCAATTCAGATTCCAAAGTTCTCTAGTACATCAGTGTAGTGTTGGGCGTATTTAATTCTGTCCTAACCAAATAATCATAACAAAAGCTTTACCTACAGAAATATGGGTTTCCTTTAAATTCTGGGTAATTGCTTTTAATACTGATTTTGAAAATTTGCCTGATTTTAAAAAAGAGAAAAAATGAGTAAAAAATGGAAAGATAGATGATGTCTCTAAAATTCTTATATTTTAAACCAGATTAGTCTATCCATACAACAGATGACCTCATGGTCAAATCATCAAACTATAACAACAGCAACAATAATAATGACAACAACAGTATCATAGTCGTCTCTCCTTAAAGGAGTATAAAGAAGTATTGTTTGAGACTAATTTTTTTTAATAATCAATATTTTCCTTCTTAATTATTCTAATTCTTACTAATCAATATTTTTCTTAATTATTCCCATTCACTGAGAGAAGTGTGCAACAAAACAAGAAAATAAACATGGATTCATTCAAGTGTCCCCATCAATAGATACTGTAGCAATATCCTGATATTTTAATGAGGCAAAATACATTTTGTAGATTTTCAGAGTTGGTAAATTTTATTATGGAATCCATAACAACAGAATAAATATATACTGATCTACTTATTAAAGTAAAAACATACATCAGAACAAATACACATTTTTGAAAAACAATCATTTAAAAGTAGGTACATTAAATTATAGAAAATTTGAAATCCTTGAGTAAATAACGAAGTAATTCTATAGCTAAGTATATAATTAAATTATTTTCATCGTCATTTCTTTTGAAACATGATACAATCAACTGGAGACTATACAAATGCTGGCTGAAAAAATAAATCCCAACAACCATGTATGTATCATGCATTAACATATGTAAGCCATGGATGTGTTAACGTTTTGCTTTAAAAGTGGCCTGTGTGGCTTTTGTGTGGTCACAAATAAATTAATTCATTGTGAGTTACAAGTTCAGACAAGGTGAAAGGCGATAAAGCTATTTTCAAAATCCAAGGATATCAGTAACACATGAAGATTACTTTTTCACAAGGTGAATAATTTCTGTTGGCTTTTATAATTTCCTCAACACTTCAGAGTATGTGTGGGTCCATATTCCCTTCTGGACACTCTGATTTCAACACCTTGTGTGACTGACCTCGCCTAGATGCATATGTGAAGTGTGTGCCTGAAGCCCAGATAGAATCATCTCATCTTAGTTCAATCTGCAATGTCAGCAAAAGGTTAATTTGAAGACTGACTTCATTTTAATTGCTTTTGCTGTTATGCCAACCAAATGTTTGTAGAGTTTGTCTTTAAATCGCTTATGTAAGGAAGAAATGCGTCAACCAAATGTTATTAAAAAGCAAAATTCAGACAGTCATATATTCTGCCAGCTACATTCTTAAAATGATTATGGCTATTTTACATATATTTTTAGAATATTCATGTGCAGTGGGTTCTAATTATTTAGAAAATATTTTGTTTATGATTTTTCCCAATGTTTCTTACAAAACACTCTTTACATTTTACTCTGGTAATTTGAATTGGAAAATCCATCAGTGTTCTCTGTTTCCAAAGCTTAAGTAAAGGACTTTTACATGCTTCTAATTCTAAAAGTGTTTTTTATAAATTAAATTAAATTAAATTAAATTAAAAGATTTTTTTCTGTACTGAAGTCTACAATTTTCAAACTATTTGATATTTATATTATTGAGTATCTTTCATTTTGATAAACTATTATCTAAAGGTTTAATATTTTTGGTGCAGATATGTGGCTAATTTGTTCAGAGGCATTTATACAATAGATTGTTCTTATAACCTTCGAAATCCCAATTTTTAGCTTTTGAGCCCATATTTATAATGCATTAGCATTTCTTCTTGAATTGCACCATTATTTGCACCTTAATTTATTTCCTATATTCAGAATCACATGTTTCTACACAGTTAAGTACTGCTAGTCATAAGGAGAAAAAAAACACATAAGACACAGATTCACCCTCTTTCACTTTCAGCCATCGAAGGCATTTACATGACCATAAAACCAAGATGAATATGTATGTTCAGTTATATGTTTGCAAGTTATATAAAAATGGGATATGTAGTCACCTTTGCTCTATAAGCTGAATAAAAAAAAAATATATATATATATATATATATATACATATATATATATATATATGCATCACCACAAGTCTTAAAGTGGAGATTTTCAAAGAAAGTTAAGAAAGCATGTCAGCAATCAATATGCGCGTACTTGCCACCGTGGTGAGGAAGCATGCATTAGTTTGCTGCAGGAGTAAACTTCTCATTCCATTTTGACCAAGGGGCATCATTGAGCCCCAACAGCGAACATTAAAGGAAAAGTGAATTTCAGGCTAGAGAAATAACAAGAGGAAATTTGTGAGAAGAACATTGTTCTAATCACTGGAGTCTTGGAGTCTTTATAATTATGAAGCCAAATCATTCCTTGATGATCGTCATGGTGATAGCTGTGTGATGGCGTGGGGATTGGAAGATTAGGATAAGATATGTTGTCTTTCCTAAGATTGAATAAATAAATTTGAAGCAAGGCGGCAAGGAAGAAATATCATTTTGATTTTAGTTTAGCAATTTCACAGCTGCTTACAACGAGAGAGGCTGAAGGCATTGGGTGTCAGAGTAAGGGTGAGACAGGCCACGCCATTGTTTGGACCGTTATTCACAGAGTTGGATGCTTGAAGAGTTACCTCCGGCTGTATATTAATCTTGTATTTAGAGCAGTTTGATATGCTCACAGTTTCTTGAACTCAATGCTATTAAACCAAATCACCACTAAAATGAAGGCTGTGTAGTAGCCGAACCCGATTTGCTATCACCTTGCTATGTAAATACATTTGCAAAAAAATAGGTATTTATCAAATTTTAGACTCTTCTTGTAGAGGGTGAGAGTTTGATTCCTTGTCTGCAAGTCAGGCAGCTCATAACTGCCCCTACTCTCTCAGAATCCAGTGCATCTGCTGCTGTGAACATTGACTTTGATATGCTCAGAACCACACACAGGTCCATACTCATAGACATGCTTAAAATAAGTGTAAAAATAATAACTAACTTAGGTGAAATTCACATAACACAAAGTTATCCATTCTACAAAATTATTCAGAATGTTTATCTTATTCACAATTTCATGTGACTAATTCTTTCAGGTAATGTCAAAGAATTTCACCTTAATTTGTACTCCCAGTAGGTGATACATGTGTATATATTGTGATAGATTGAAATGTATCTATTATGGATTTTTCATATAGATAGGACTGTACAATACTAGACTTTTAATATCTGGCTTCCTGAATCTGCTTAGTATTCTGGAAGTTCATCCATATATACCCCTCAGTACTTGACTCACTTAACATTGTATTTGTACAATTTGTTTATCCGTACAACTGTTGATTGAACGCGGCCCATCTCCACTATTTGACAGCAAGACTAGTTCTGCAGTTCCTTTCTTCTGTGTGCTTGTTGAGATACTTGTCTTCACAATTCTTTTTTTGGTATGCATTCAGGATGGAACTGTAATGCCATATGGTCGTCCTGTGATTGACATTGTGAGAAACTGACAAATTGCTTTCAGCAGAGGCTGAGCCATTCTCCAGAGTAATAAAATGATGTGCCTATCTCTACATACTCTTATCAGCACTTTAGTTTTTCTCCCTCATTTTTCAAAAAGGTTATATATAACTTGTAAATAGTTACACCCAGCTTGGTGGGTTCCTGTCTTTCTTCATTCATTTCTTTAGGTAGTTCTGAGTCTTGAAATTCACTTAAGCAGAATAATCAACGACTAAATGCACTGAGGTTGAGAATCTTTCCATGCACTAAGTATTCATGTGCAGAGCTATGAGAAATATTTATTTACTTACCGTTTTGGTTTTTGAATGAGTGCTATGCCATGAAAAATGCAAAGTAAACCATTAATATTGGCATTCTTCATTGCAATTCCTTAGATATCCATTTTATTCTTTTGTTCTGAGACACATCAACGGGCCCTTGCCAGTCATTTTTTTTCTGTGATCCTTTACGTCTCTTAAGCAGAGGTAGGAAAGATGCCTGAAACACATAATTAGGAAACCTGGATGTACCTCACACACTGAGAAAGCATCCAGCTAAGTATTTGGGGACTAACCAAGAAACTGCATTCACTAAAATGAATTTCCTTTTATCCCTGCATGTTGAAATGGAAATAAAGTACATTGAGTAACATGTGAATAGTGAAAAATGAAAATGACAGTTCATGTGCCATAAAATCTAACAGATAGCTGTGTATTTTCCTGAATTGTGGTTGCCCTAAGGCACTTCTCACTTTAGAACAGAACATTGGAAAAACTAATCTCAGATTAAGTGTACTTCTAAGTAACCCCTAGAAAGCCAATACCAAGCAGATATAATTACAAATTCTTCAGCTATTGTCTCCTTTCATTAGTGCCACTATAACAAAATACCCACGAATAAATAGCCTATAAATATTAATAATTTATTTTGCAGAGCTTTAGAAAAGGTATAGTCTGATATTATGGCACCAACAGGTTCAGTGTTTTTGAGAGTCCAGGATTATTTTTAAAACTGCTGTCCAAGCCTCACAAGGAACAAAAAGAAGATTGAGTCATCCATAGCAGATGAGGAAAGAAATAATGGATAGGGAGGAATTATCCAAACAATCTCTTATTAGGGTGCTAATATCACTTACAAGGGCAGAACTCTCATAGCTTAATCACTTCCCAACTGTGCAAGCTATTAGTACAACCACCAGGCATTGAAGAGCCAGCATCGGTCTATTTGAGGACGTACATGTTTGAACCACCATACGTATTTTTTTATGTGGATGTTTTAAACATACTTAAAGTGACATCATGAAACCAAAATGGATGCCAATATTTGAAAGCTAGGTATCTCACTATGTAGGTTTTTTTTTTAATCTCTCTCTCCATCCCCTAAATATTTCTATTATCTAGAAATATCTATCTCCAATTTGGTTCCCTGTCTTTTCTAAAGAAATTATTCTACTTAATTTGGAAAATGACCTATGTAAAATAAATTATGTTCGTAATTTGGTTTGGACTGTTTGTGCTGTTGGGAGTTAAGCTCAGAGTTCAAAATGGGTCATCCTGTTTGATACTTGAGCATTATTTCAAATGTCTTGTTTCACATTGCCCTCCTCACTCTCTAACAGGGTCGAAAAAGAACAGGAAAGAGATAGTGCATTAAAATTATTGCAGTTAGAGAGGGAAACATTTCCAACAAAGGTTACCATTATTTATTCCATTGTATAATCATGCCAAAAGGATTAATGAGAATCCAGAAGTCTCACCCAGGAAACAAGCAGTCTGATGATATTCACTTCATCAATTCTTGTTCTCATCGGATTTCTGTAGCCAATCCCTCTGCATGATGTAAGTGACTGATGTGATGTTCTACTGTTTAGCTGCTGTTTCCTATCTTGTTCTTTGTTTTTGCTTGCTATATATCCAATAAACTCATCCATTCAAAATGCAAAGCATAACTATCATGGATCATTCTCCATATATATAAAAAAACTGATGTACTTGTCGGGATCTGTGAGATGCTAGTTTATGCTAGACTATTCCTATTTATGAGTCAAACTGAGACTCACAGAATGGGAATGTACAGGAATCGATGGGGTGGTGGTGATGAAAACCTTCACTTCCACACAACCCGGACTTTCATGTTTCAACAATAGAACAACAACAGTGGCAAAAACCTTCGGTACTTAAAAACCCTTTGCTCTTACTGAATTGCCTTGTCCGGCCTTGATTTGATGGTATGTGCCTGGTGTTATTGTAGCTTGTTATTCTATATTCAGTTGATGTGCCTTGGAGGTCTGCACTTTTCTGAAGAGAGGCAAAGGTGTGTTGAAGCTGGGGCAAATAGGTGGTGTGGAAGAGAAACTGGGGAAGGGCAGTGAGGTAAGATTGCTGTCTGTCAGGATATAATATATGAAAGACAAATTTTAAACAAAGTGGACTATATCGGTTAAATAAAGATTCTTGTTTCTCTGCATATTTTCTCTTCCTTTTTCTCATTTAGGGTATCTACTAATCAAGGTCATTGGTATATTTGCTAGCTCATCTTGTAACTATTGTAAAGACAAAGAAATGTTTAAAAGGGCTTTCAAAGAAAGCCAAGTAGCAAAAATGTTTGCTTAAGATACTGCTTCAACAGACAGACTAAAGTTTTAATAGTACTCAAAATGAAAATCTCATTTTGTTAAAATGGTACCTTATATTCAACTCCCTTTAACAAGCTGGTAAGATGTGCACTGTAACATCTTATGCTATTAAAAAAGAAATAAAGTAAAACATTAAGTGCAAGAAACAAAAATTTTAAGAAAGATTTAACTATGGGTTTATATTTTATATTGAAAAAAAGGTTAAAGATGAAATGGAATATTTTACGTAAGAAAAGACATTGTATAGTGGTAAAAATAACATGTTTTAAAATAAAATTACTGAATTGTTCTGAGATGAAAAGTATATGATGCAGATAAAACCTCGAAGCTCAAGTAGAGCTGGAAGCCTGAGTTAATGAGTCCTGGTGGTTAATAACACCTAAATATGGTATATGCATCATTACTAAAGATAATATAAAGTTTACACTTAATATCAATACAATGATACAAAAGATCTATTAATATCTGTGGGACTTTCTTAAGATATTTTCTATTCAACATATCTATGCGAACTGACTTTTTAAAAATCATTTTATTTAAGACAGTTGTGGTGCATGCCTTTAATCCCAGTACTCTGAAGGCAGAGGCAAGAGGATTTCTGTGAGTTTTAAAGCAGCCTGGTCTACAGGACTAGTTCTAGGACTGTCAAGATTTACCAAAAACCATGGGAACAAAAGAAAGGAAGGAATAGAGGGAGGGAAGGAGGGAGGAATTGAAGGAGGGAGGAAAATAAAAGAAAGAAAAAGAAAAGATTGAAATTTTTTGGAAGATTCAATCTTGAAACGTAGTCAGGAATTATTTAAAACTCTTTGGTGTTTAGGGTCTAAAATACAATTGAACGTTTACAAATCTAAAATGACAGGACTATTTAATATAAATTATCCTGGTAAATTACCATGACCTCTTTGTACTTGCTGAGAATATACTCTGAAAACAAGATGGGCCTTCCTGTTTCAGACTGGAATAGGTTTATTTCAAGTGTCCTCTGTGACTTCCTATTCAGGATCAGGCAGGCAACACTGGCTTTCTAACATGGATGAAGGAAAGAACAAAGAACTAAGGTTATTAAAACACTGTGCTCTTGGAAAGAGCTGAAGGAGTGATTTCCAGTAGAGATTACTATTGTTTTCTAATGTTACAAAAAACATCTGTCATGAGGAGTGGGATTGCAAAGTGTCCTCTGCAGGGAAGGCTATCTGCCTGTGACTCTTTAGAGCAGAAGCCAGGGCTGACTGCTTTTATGGGGCTTCTTCCATCCATCCTGCTGGATGATTTGCTGTCTGATCTGATCTTCTGCTAATTTCTTTGGCTTGCTATTATCTTTTTCACTTTTGCTTGCTATACACTCATTAAACACACTTCTTTAAAGCTGAAAGCCTTGACAAAAGTGGATCATCTCCATATAGAGCATGTCATGGGTTGTTTTATATTTCTTTACAATAAAGGACATTTCAGGTATAAATGTAACACAAACATACTCCTAGTTTCAATTCATCCATTTATTTGTTCACGCAAAATGTATTTCCAAATGTCTTACAGAGGCAATGCACTTGTCTAGGAGTGAGAGATAGATCATGATTTTATCACAAGTCTATCCATCAGGAACTCCCAGATATCCAGAAAAGGACAAACAAGAAGTCATTAAAACATGGTACATTAACTGCTAAGATAATCATAGACTCAGCATGCTTCAGCAGAAATGAAAGAACTACTGTATCCCAAGCAGACTTGCACAGGTTCTTTAGGTAGAAGGGGTCTGTAAAACTATATGTTGTTCCAGTATGATACGTCAGAGAAGCAGGACCAAAATTCTCTTTATAAAACAATGTTTGTGTTTTCATAGATCACTACGGATGATAGGCACACCTCCAATCATCTTCTTACCCAGGGGCAGAAAGCCAAAGCTTCAAGACTCTCTCTTTGTCCTTTTTGTTTCATCAAATCTGCATTAACTAGTGGACTGAGCAGAATCAAGAACAGAATACCTCACACAAACACATATATTCAAACGTTAGGTAGTGTTAATATGTCAATATATGTTTAACATCACAAATTTTGATAAAATTAGAGTCATAAAGAAGTTATATAAAAATAAGAGAACCTAGTAATTCAGGTATCTGTTAATGGGTAAATTTTAAAATGAAAATAGGACGTAACTTTAGCAAACAAAACCTAATTATTCATTTCTAATATTATAACTGTTTAAGAAAATCAAAATAGGAAAAGATTTAGACTGAAATGGTTCTGATAGTAGTGGATTCTTCAGCATATTCTTCATATGCAGTTTGAAAACTGGATGTATTTGGCATAACTTTTTCATACTTGACATGGATGACACAGAGTTTGGTCTCTGCAAAGAGACCAACTGGCTAGGCCCCACTTTCCTTCCTTCCACACAGCTCTGGAAGTGCAGCAGTTCTTAAAATCTTAAGCAGTTTCAAAATGTGTATAGTAGACAGGGAGTTTGCAAATCAAAGTTTCCTGGGCTTCTGATAGTGTCTAATTCCATGGAGTTATCCTAACAGCAAATCCATGCTGTGGCTGTTTATTTAAATACCTATTGTTATCAATTTTATTTGTAGGTAGAAAAACTGAGGCTGGAAGAGTACTTTGTCCAAAGTCACAGGTAGTTTTTAACAAGCTAGGTTTTGATCTGAGTCCACTGTTTCAATCATAATTGTATGCTAGTTGACTATGACATTGTGTTAATTCATTTGTTTTCAGGGAAAATTTGAAATTTAAAGACAAATTGTTATTATTTATAGTTACTTTACTATCTTCTGCTGGCAACTGACTGTTCCTGATATGAGGACTGAAATTTATAAATATACCAGTTATTCTCAAATTAGGTTAGAAATTCAATGAAATATTAAAGGAAAATTTATTTATGAACTGAAAATTGCACTTAAATATTTTTTCAAAGATAATAGAAGAATTTTTTAAAAAGTGAAATTCTCAATTCTGGACTAAAACGTATCTTAGTTGAAGTGAAACAGTGTATCACAAGTGCCAGTGTACAGGCCAATGAGCATTATAGAGAAAATCCATGAACCCAAGATTAACTATATATTCATTATCAAGGACAAAACAAGAAGTTGTTGTTTGTTTTTTATACTATCACTGTAAGTTTGCTATTAAAATACATTAAATGATAAAAGATAGTTTCAAATTTACTTTTTCTAAGAAAATAAATCATGTCATCCAGGGTTTTCATCCCAACTTGGATATATTTCCTCCCTGAAATTCCTTAAAGAAAGCTCTAGGTTTTTTTCCAAATGTTATTTCCTGGCTATTAATCATCCTAGTTTTACCCTATTAGCATGCCCTTCTTCTTTTACTTTACGAGGAAGCATTTCATTTCCTTAAGAGAGTAACAGCCATTTCCTGTTCACAGTTCACCTCAATACAAATACATACACACATACCATGATCATATCACCCATACGCTATGGTTGCATCACTTCATGGAGCCATTTTAAATTCTGATTAGGGCCATTAGCAGCCTTCACTGAATATAAGAAAGTATGTGTACAGTATAACCCCTTCTCAGCATACTGAGTTCTAAATACCTAGGACTAGGCTTTGGGAATTCACGCATTTTTGCAATTCATCTTACCTCAAACCTTACCTTATATTTTGACTTCATATTTATTGCCTCCCCTGCAACACTTTCAGAAATATTTAGTATTTGCTTCCTGAGTAAAGTCTTGGAGTCTTTCTTAATTACTATTAAAAGCAAGCAGACAAACAAACAAACCAAAAACCAAAACTTAAACAACTTCAGAAGAGTGAACTGAAAGGCAAAACTGATATCCTCCATGAAATAAAGATTAATTCCTCCCAGGAAACTAAAGCAGACATATCAGTTTATTAATTCATGTGATTTGCTTTACAGGTTTCAAACTGCCTAAAGCCATTAGAGATAAATTGTGGACTGTAAAAGTCTTGAGTAGAGGAAACAGAAAATAAAGGAAAACAGGACATATAGGGAATGGGTGTCATTTACTTTACTTGTATTCCTTAGGAAAAAATATTTATAAAGTATCCATGATGTGAAAAAAATTATTTCTAAAATATTGACATTTTATTCAGCAATGCAATTGTAAAAATAGTACATAATAAAGTTTTCTGAAAAATAAACAATGTTGATAAACAATTTGTATATGTACATACATTGTAGAATCTCAATAGAGAAATAATTGTAGTTGAACAACTAAACTAGTTGTAGAGAAATCATTTGCTCCTTAATATGAAAACATTATATTGTACCATAGATAGATTACCTGGTCAGGGTTTAAATGCCCCGAATTAAATATTTTCTTAAAAATTATTAACAGTACAATAGGAATAGACTATGAAAAATATCTTAAATCTGATAAACAGAGAACAGGCAGGTAAGTTTATATAACAGATATGTGACACATTTATTTATATTTTGTCTTAGGGTTTTACTCCTGTGCTACAGACACCATGACCAAGGCAACCCTTATAAGAACAACATTTAATTGGGGCTGGCTTACAGGTTCAGAAGTTCAGTCCATTATCATCAATGCGGGAGCGTGGCAGCATCAAAGCAAACATGGTACAGTAGAAACTGAGAGTTCTACATCTTCATCTGAAGGCTGCTAGAAGAAGACTGGCTTCTAGGCAGCTAGGACAAGGGTCTTAAAGCCCACTCCCACAATGACACACTTCCACCAACAAGGCTAGATCTCCTAATAGTGTCACTCCCTGGGTGAAGCATATTCAAACCACTACAAATTTTATGACATAATAACTTATTCATAAGTTAAAGAAAATACTCATCTATATTTTTCCCTTTGAAGAGATAAAGATATAAACAATGGAAAATTACTATTGCTTTAGAAAGCAAATATACCATAGGTGGACAATGTGTAAGCAACTTTGATAATTAGCATGTGTAGAAAGTTGCCAGGCAGTCTAGAGACTTCAACTGGCTGTTTACAGAACGAAGCAAAGACTAGTTCTGCATGGGAGAATAGTCTCTTCCGGATGTAGACTTGGAAAGCAGCATGTTGTGGCTTCAAAGGGAACAGCGTTTTTTAAGCTGTTCACTTAACTTTGGAGAGAAACATCGAACAGCATGTGCGTTATATTGTTGCCTGAGCTGTTGAAAGTTCAGATAATCATTTACCACACATTCTGTGGGTTAAAAGCATTGTCTTCTCTCTTAAAGCTATGGCACTCAGAAAACTGAAATTTGTCTTGTGAGAACAAATCAAAGTTGTCAGCCTGGCCAGCTTTACTGGGAGACTTGACAGGACATCCCATTGCCTTCTTTATCTTCTAGAGGCTGTCTTTATTCTTTGGGTTCCAGTTACATTATTCCTATATCACCCTCTTTATTACCTTGCATTCTCTTCGTACTGACCTATACTATCCTGCCTTTCTGATATAAGGAATCTTATGATTGACCTGGCCTTCCAATGACAACCCAGAGCAGTCCCCCATCTCAGGATTCTAAATTGAATAACATAAATACAGTTTCTTTTAATATGCAAGGCAATATATTAGGAGCTTTTACAAATTAGCATGATCATATATCTATGTGAGAGGCATTTAAAATTAATTACACAGAAATACACATACATCAAAAGCTTTAAATTAAAATATTTTGATAACAGAGTGGAGCAATTCTCAATGTAGAATAAGCAGTTTATACAATGGAATGAAGTAAACAAATTAAAATAAGACTATAAGAAAGAATGAGCTAAAGAAAATGAAGGAGGGAGAGCAGAAAAGGGAGGTCAGAGGGAAAATAGAAATGGATAGATGGATCGTATGATTGGAGAGTACTTTAAATATTTTTGAATAAATTTCTAAACTATCCGAGTAGTAAAAGATTGTTGTTATTTTACATATTGTATACACATACACATGATTAAGGACAAAGCAATTGTGTTTACATATTAATGAAGGGAGAGACTAAAATACAAGGAATTCTCAGGTCAGAGGTTTAGATTCTTTGAAGATAACATATTCTGGCGATAAATGAAAAATTAATGTCTTCCTAATACATGTGAGAATCCTACAAGCAGTCTTATGAAAAACTTAATTCTATTAACCCCCAAACTTTCTTCCTAGGACAGCAGTAGGAACTGTTAATATTTGTATATTAGCTTGTATGTAATAATAAAATGGGTACTATCAGCCACGATAGGCAGGTGAAGTATTTTCAACCTCTACAGTCCTGCCAGGGTGTGTATGTCTTGTAAACCATCAGTCATAGCAGAAGTATCTAGAATGACTATAAGAAGAAACACAGGCCTATTAGTAGTAAAATAATCATGACTGATAAAATGTGTTAAAATTACAAATTAAAATAACTTACAAAGTCAGAAAGTTGTAGAAAGTAGCAAAAAAAAATTATTCAATAAATTTGTCTATTATCAGTAACATAAATCTACATGGTAGGCATGACCCACTGCTTCCTATAATACACACATACACACACACACACACACACACACACATGCATGCGTGCGATGTATATGATGTGTAAATATGTATACATGGATAGCATATATACATACATGAGTATGTATATTGAATATGATATATATATATATATATATATATATAGAGAGAGAGAGAGAGAGAGAGAGAGAGAGAAAGAGAGAGAGAGAGAGATGTGATAATATATATATATATATATATATATATATATATATATATATATTCCACATGATGTAAGCTCCACAGCTAGAGAGTGAGCTCTATTGCTCAGAAAATGGAATTCAGTTTTCTACCAGTTCAAGGTCTCACCATCCAGCATTCAGAGGGTGAAATAGGTCAACAGTATTTCTTTGTAGGAGGAGTGGAGGTAGCCACCTCTGCATAAACAGGGCTGTGCAGCTGCAAAGGCAACACATGGAGGAGGATAGAAGGAACTAAGTGAAGACTCCATGAGAGACCATGGATTGCTGATGCAGATAATGCCAGCCAATCAGAAATTGCTGCTTGGAAGAGATGCTTGCTTGGAACCAAGTGGATGTGGGTGGAGGGTATAAATGGCAACCCTATAGATTATTAAATGAGCTTGAGGCAGCATTCATTTGAGTTTGCTGTGGTGTTCTCATCTTCTCCCAGAGTCTCCAACCCCCAAGGACAAGTAGGGTGGGCAGCAGGTGGTCCAGGACACAGGAACCATTTCTTAATCTCTTTTCCTGGGTCTTGAGCAAAGGTACATTCTAGATAAGTGAGTCTGAACATTTAAGGCATTCTTTCATACAACCCTCACTTGTAAGGTGAAGGTTCCCTCCAAATGCAGCTAAGTGAGAACACTCAAGCTTTGGTTATTCCAATTAAGTTGACTTAGAAATGAAATGTCCATGCTAAAGGAAGTAACCAAGAACACCAAAGCTAATGGCTAATGCCTCAGTCCTGTGCTCATAAGAATACATTGACTCTCAAACCAGTGGATGAATGTATGATCATGTTTCTTAGAGGAAAAAATAGGAATGTGGGGATTAAGATAGAGATAAATAGAAATTATTGTATACTTTTTCAGGGTCTGAGTGTTGTAGTGTATAGATGTATTATATTATTTTCCATAGAAGTAGATAATATGTTTTATATCCCAAGCAATGTGGTGCATTGCTATAATCTTAGCTATAGACAGATAGATAGATAAATCAATATTATCATGAGAGGAGATGAACATTTGAGCAAACTGAATTTTGATCAGAAAATAGAGAGCATTTATTATGTCATGTTAGTTTGCTTCTCTCCAACATCACATATCAGTTCTCTTAGACACATGCTTACCTAAGTTATGGCTTTTCCTCTAATAGATGCAAAACCACAGCTTATATTCTTTTTAAATTAACTTTGAAGCTTTGAGCTTTATTCAAGAAATTAAACCTTATTTGTTATTAAGTGACTATTGTCCTTGCTCAGATTGGCAGTTCACCTTGCTTCAGAAGCTTAGTACCTTTTGAAAAACATAAATGAAGCATAAGCAATTATTTTTATCCTTCGTATTACCTGTCCTTTTCACTTTCAAGTATTGTCTAATAACTCCTTTCAGGAGTTTGTGTAATGCTTTGATCTAACAGCATGCTGTAAAAGATTTGGTTTTCAAATTAATCACAGCAGATCACATTGTGGTCTATCTGTTGTCACATTCTACCTGTGCATAAATGTATGATAGAAGCTAAATTGTTTTGGCCATGACTACAGTTTAGAAAGTAATAGTTTCCTTTGATCAAAACTCTTATTTGGTCAAGCTTTTACACCGCTGTAACGAAATTTTCAAGAAAATTAACTTCACAAAAGAAATATGAATTATGATTTATGTGGTCAAGGAGTTTAAACAACATGATGATGAGTGTATGTCAGGGTAGTTTAAAACAAAGCACAGCCTTCGACACATACCCAAAGTATGCTATACACTGTGGCTAGGTTTCATTCACATATTTGTCCACAATTCTAAATTGCTGCCCTGATCTGGGGACCAAATATTTAAAACTGTGACTTGGGCATTTCAGATTTAAACCATCATCCCCACCTCAATCATGTTAGGAAAGGAATGGGGAGAAAAGCTTACACCATGAGTCCAGGAACACAATAAAAAGCAGAAGTCAACTCCAAAGGAAATTTCCCAGTGCCCTATATCCTCCTGGTATGTCATTCTTTCTAAAACTTCCCAAAACAGAGCCTAAAACAAAACATTTTCTGTGCCTATTTCATATTCTAACTTAGCAATGCTCTTCGTAATGAATAAATCTTAGTATTTTCAAATATTGGGTTATCACTGTCATTTGCTGCCAGTTCAGTGTGTCCACACTGGATCCATTCACATTAAAGAAGTCTAACTGTAAAACAACAGCAACATTATGCTATCAATGGTATTTAAACAGGTCAGGATATGCCCTGGTATTTAAAGAAAGTGCAATTATTTTATTACTCTACTAGAAAAGTAATGTCCCTGGCAAAGCCTAGCATTTTCTAGATCATTCTATGCTTCACTTACTGATCACCAAATATAGTATATATTTCATTCATTGACTTGCTACACTTGTTAGGAAGTTACCATTATTATCCCTATTTTTGTTCTAAAAAGCATTTCTAAGCTCCTCAGAATTTGGACAGAGCTAAATTTTCACACTATCAGTCATGTAAATCTGAAAGATATGTTCTTGAACTCTGTACTAGGCATCCTCCTAGCAAAACGTAGATACGAGCAAGGTAGTTAAGAATAGTCTAAAGCAGGATACTATAGTTTGGAATAGTTCTTTGCAGACTTCAGTTTTATAGATGTACTTAAAACAAGGAGAGGTTAATGGACTTTTCCAGTTACCAGCAAATGACAAGTAGGTAAATACTACAGTTCTTTTAAGATCAAAATTATTTTTAACACTCCCTACTTCTCAGTGATCCATAAACACAATTTCAGAGCTAAATATGAAAAAAAAAATCAATGCTGTCCTGGTTTGGTGCATTAGGTATGTGCTCAGTATGCTGAAGAAGTCAAACGCAGGAGATTTTTCCCTCTTCAGTGATCTTTGGCCTAAATATACCTTCATCTCTGAGCAAATAACTACATAGGAATTTTTATCAGATAATGTGTTTGTATCTGTAAGACATTCCCCCTGCACTTTTATTGATATACTGTGGCTTAATCCACATATTTACTCAGAAAAGAAAATGTGCACAAACTCTTAAAATAAAATTGTCTGGAAAATAGCATTATTTATAAGCAAAAACCTGACAGCTCTACATTCATATCCCATTAAGGTGTCTGTTGTGCAATACATTGCACAGTAGCCTTTGAGTTTATCTTTACATTTACAAAATAAATGGAAATCCTGGCTATCTTCTAGTGCACGCAAACTATGAATGCCTAATATTTCTGTTTCTGTGAAGCTTTGTCACCAGCCATATTTGGTGACTCATTCTCTATTGATTTCAGTTGTTGGATTGAGCAAACCACTCCCTAAGACTGTTGATTATTGAATTAAAATCTGGGGAGGCAAAGAAATAAATTTTTGCAATGTTTTTCCAACAATATATTCAGCAGTATACTCTAAGATGTTATGGCTTAAAGTAACACTGTAGAGTGCTAGCAAAAACAAATTTAGAGCCGACTCAGAGGGAACTCATAATCATAAAGTCATCCTTAGACAGGGGTAATAAAAACATAGTTACAGTAAACAGACTGAGTCCTCAGTAACAATGGATAAATCACTAAGTAGAAGGCAGAAGAGGCAAACAACAGACATTATCTGAGCAGGATAGAGAGAAATTATCAAGGAATGAAGTAATAGAAATGTCAGGGTGCTAGAGCAAGGGTTCATTACAATGCTCCCACTAACATCCATTTCTTTTAAAGGTCAAAGGAACTTGCAAATAAACAACACCAGTTTCCTTTCAGATTGATTTTTCTATCTTTTTTTTAACCGGTGGAAGTCCTTGATCTGGCTTGAAAATGTCATTTATTGTCAACAATGTCAGCTCTTAGTTTGGAGAAAAACAAACACACTAATTTTCTCTTAAATACAGAGTTTTATTTTCTCTTTTGTTTTGATTTGTTTTCACGTTTTGGGGGTTGTGTTGTGTTGGTGTGTGTTTTTTTTTTCTTTTCTGTTTGTTTGACTTTTTTGTTTTATTGCTTTGTTTATTGGTTGGTTGGTGTTTTTTGGTTTTTAGTATGTTTTATTGTTGTTGTTGTCTTATTGTCTAGCTCAGAGTGCCCTCAATCTTGCAAAATCCTCCAACTTCAATCTCCCAAGTTCTGGGATTATATACGTGAGTCACAGTGCCCAACTCCACATATTCCTCTAAATAAGCTCTTAAAAACAGAACCATTCTTTATTATGATGATAACTGTATTTGTTGGAATACTGAGGAATTATCACTTGATTAATCGCTAAAGGTGTCAAATACAGATATTACCATTACTCGACCCTATTGGAAAACAAAAAAATGAACGACCCTGTCAGTAGTTTTTGGGTTCAAGTTATGAATGTCCTTCCGCTTATCATAAAAGCTGATTCCATTAGATGTGTCATAGCCAATAAATGAACATTTACGTTAAG
The DNA here is from genome assembly GCF_004785775.1 of Grammomys surdaster. Taxonomy (NCBI): domain Eukaryota; kingdom Metazoa; phylum Chordata; class Mammalia; order Rodentia; family Muridae; genus Grammomys; species Grammomys surdaster. The sequence goes on from NW_021604660.1 coordinate 2,719,926, forward strand.
GTACTTCAAAGCATTTATCATTTCTACCAAAGCCCTACACTAAGAATTACTAATATCCAGCATATAGGTTGTAGAAAAATGAGAACAAGACTTAATGTTTTTTTTTAAGACTCAACAATGATTAAGCTAAAGTACTAAGATCTTGGCCAAAAGGTGAAGAAATTAACTCAACCTTCTATCTCATAATTAAAGAATCTAACCTTCTGTGTTAAATGTTGTTTTGTATATTTTATCAAACCTGCATAATGTGTCATGGGGCAGGCTGACAAAAGACCACCAAAAGTCATATGAAGTCCAAGCCCATGTCATTAAGATTAGGCAAGCTCTCATTTCCAGGTTTGACTACTTTGAGCTTTTGATGTAGACTCCATTCAATTAACCATTTTTCCCACAGACTACTATTTAGTTTTTGTTTTTTTAAATTACTTATTTATTTTATTTATATGAGTATACTGTAGCTATCCTCAAACACACCAGAAGAGGGCACTGGATCCTATTACATGGTTGTGAGCTACCATTTGGTTGCTGGGAATTGAACTCAAGACCTCTGGAAGAGCAGTCAGTGTTCTTAACCACTGAGCCATCTCTCCAGCCCCATCAATTAACCAACTTTAAGTCATATAATACTAGATTCTACATCCTTCCATGTATAAGTTATGTCCAGACTAATAGATGATTTCACATATGTATGCAGATAAACAAGAAAGTTTCATTTTCTTTTTATTCTTTGCCATAAAATAATGCAGAAGCAAGAGCTCCAGAAGGAAGTGTCCAGGTAGATGGGTCTATTCCATGAGAAACTTCAAAAACTTGGGTCCTTGGCAAAGTCTCTGCCATGCATGTTAGATACCTTGCACAGTTTTTCCTGTGTATCATGTCACTGGATGTCCCAATCAGTCTTTATCAAATTCTAGAAAATGAGATGGCAGGAAGAGGGAAATGTCCGAAGCCTTCTCATTTGAAAGCCATGTCTAGACCCAGCGTTATATACATCCCTCTTGCTCACAATCATTTGCTCATACAGCTCCTCCTGGCTTTAAAGGAAGTCAAAGAGTATCTTTCACTGCCCTGCCTGGTCCTTTTGGCTGAGACAGACACATAGCAGGTCTGCTCCTATGGAAATACTGAATTCTGAGCCATCCTAGAGGAGCGACTGCACGCAGAGCAGTGGGTAAGAACCCCATCTCACTTCCTATGCTCCAGAGTTATATCTAGGAGCCAGGGATGCTCAATACCCAACATCCACCCAAACCCCACCCCTCCGGAATTTTACTTCCATTCCACCCCTACCTGGTCCTTTTGGCTGGAGCAGACCCATAGCTGGTCTGCTCCTGTGGAGATACTGAATCCTGAGCCATCCTAGAGGAACCACTGCACTCACAGCAGCAGACACCTAACTGGTTTGCACTTGTGGAGGCATCAGATCCTGAGCCATCCTAGAGGAACCACTGCAACCAGAGCAGAAGGATTTCCAGATTCCAGAGGTGGCCTGAGTCCCAGGAGTTCTTCCACCCAGGAGATTAGGAGCATAAGACCACAGAGACATCTGGACTCTGAGGAGCTCTGAAACAAGCAAGATAACTGCAAATACAGACTCCAGTCTTACACAGTGAGGACAGGTAACACTAAAGTTAACCAGATTGTGAATGGTAAGCGCAAGAACATAAGTAAGAGAAACCAAATTTACTTGGCATCATCAGTACCCAATTCTCCCACCATAGCAAGCCCTGGACACCCCATTACACCAGAAAAGCAGGATTCAGAATTAAAATCACTTCTCATGATGATGATAGAGGACTTTAAGAAGGACATAAGTAACTCCATTAAAGAAATACAGGAGAGTACAAGTAAACAGGTAGAAGCCCTTAAAGAGGAAACTCAGAAATCCCTTAAAGAACTGCAGGAAAACACAAAGAAGGAATTGAACAAAAACATCCAGGATCTGAAAATGGAAATAAAAACAATAAAGAAATCTTAAAGGGAGACAACCATGCAGATAGAAAACCTTAAAAAGAGATCAGGAGTCATAGATGCAAGCATTACCAACAGAATACAAGAGATAGAAGAGAGAATCTCATGAGCAGAAGATACCATGGAAAACATTGACACAGCTGTCAAAGAAAATACAAAACGCAAAAAACTCCTAACCAAAAACACCCAGGAAATCCAGGACACAATAAGAAAACCAAAAATAAGGATAATAGGTATAGATGAGAGTGAAGATTCCCAACTTAAAGGGCCAGTAAATATCTTCAACAAAATTATTGAGGAAAACTTCACTAACCTAAAGAATGAGGTGCCCATAAACATACAAGAAGCCTACAGAACACCAAATAGACTAGACCAGAAAAGAAATACCTCCCGTCACATAATAATCGAAACATCAAATGCACAAAACAAAGAAAAAAATACTAAAATCAATAAGGGAAAAAGATCAAGTAACATATAAAGGTAGACCTATAAGAATTGCACCAGACTTCTCACCAGAGGCTATAAAAGCCAGAAGAGCTTGGACTGACATCATACAGACCCTAAGAGAACACAAATGCCAGCACAGACTACTATACACAGAAAAACTCTCAATCACTATAGATGGTGAAACCAAGATATTCCATGACAAAACCAAATTTGCACAATATCTTCCCACAGACTCAGCACTTCAAGGGATAACTAATGGAAAACGCCAACACAAGGAGGGAAACTACAACCTAGAAAAAGCAAGGAAGTAATCTTCCAACAACCCCAAATGAAGAGAGATATACAAACATAATTCTACCTCTAATAACAAAAAAACAGGAAGCCACAATCATTTTTCCTTAATATCTCTTAACATCAATGGACTCAATTGCCCAATAAAAAGACACAGACTAACAGACTGGATACACAAACAGGACCCAGAATTTTGCTGCATACAAGAAATGCACCTCAGTGACAAAGACAGACACTACCTCAGAATAAAAGGATGGAAAACAATTTTCAAGCCAATGGTCCCAAGAAACAAGCTGGAGTAGCCATTCTAATATCAGATAAAATTGACTTTCATCCAAAATTAATCAAAAAAGATAAGGAAGGACACTTCATTCTCATCAAAGGAAAAATCTACCAAGGTGAACTCTCAATTCTGAACATCTATGCTCAAATGCAAGGGCACCTACATACATAAAAGAAACTTTACTAAACCTCAAAACACACATTACACCTCACACAATAATAGTGGGGGATTTCAACACCCCAGTCTCAGCAATGGACAGATCATGGAAACAGAAATTAAACCAGAACACTTTTAAATTAACAGAAGTTATGAACCAAATGGACTTAACAGACATCTATAGAACATTTCATCCTAAAACAAAAGAATATGCATTTTTCTCATCACCTAATGGTACCTACTCCAAAATAGACCACATAATTGGTCACAAAACAGGCCTCTACAGATACAAAAAGATTGAAATTATCCCTTGCATCTTATCAGATCACCACAGACTAAGGCTGGTCTTTAATAATGACAAAACCAACGGAAAACGCACATGCTCATGGAAACTGAACAATTCTCTCCTCAATGATGACTTGGTCGAGGAAGAAATAAAGAAAGAAATTAAAGACTTTTTTAGAATTTAATGAAAATGAGGACATATCATGCCAAAACTTGTGGGACTCCATGAAGGCAGTGCTAAGAGGAAAACTCATAGCTCTAAATGCCTACAAAAACAAACTGGAAAGAGCACACACTAACAACTTGTCTGCACAACTAAAAGCTCTAGAACAAAAAGAAGCAAATATACCCAAGAGGAGTGGAAGGCAGGAAATAATCAAACTCAGGGCTGAAATCAACCAAAGAGAAACAGAAAGAACAACACAAAATATCAACAAAACCAGGAGCTGTTTATATGAGAAAATCAACAAGATAGATTAACCCTTAGCCAGATTAACCAGAGGATACAGAGACAGTATCCACATTAATAAAATCAGAACTGAAAAGGGAGACAAAATAACAGAAACTGAAGAAATTCAAAAAAATCATCAGATCCTAATACGAATGCCTATACTCAACAAAATTGGAAAACCTGGATGAAATGGACAACTTCCTAGACAGTTACCAGGTACCAAAGTTAAATCAGGATCAGATAAACCACCTAAACAGTCTTGTAACCCCTAAGGAAATAGCAGGAGTCATTAAAAGTCTACCCACCAAAAAAAGCCCAGGACTAGATGCTTTTAGTGCAGAATTCTATTAGACCTTCAAGGAATACCTAATACCAATTCTCTTCAAACTATTCCACAAGATAGAAACAGAAGGAACACTACCCAATTTGTTCTATGAAGCTACAATTACACTCATACCCAAATCTCACAAAGACCCAACAAAGAAAGAGAACTTCAGACCAATCTCCCTTATGAACATCGATGCAAAAAAACTCAATAAAATTCTAGCAAACCGAATCCAAGAACACATCAAAACAACCATCCATCATGATCAAGTAGGTTTTCTCCCAGGAATGCAGGGATGGTTCAATATTCAGAAATCCATCAATGTAAACCAATATATAAACAAACTTAAAGAAAATAAACACATGATCATCTCACTAGAGGCTGAGAAAGCATTTGACAAAATTCAACATCCCTTTATGATAAAAGTCTTGGAAAGGTCAGGAATTCAAGGCCCCTACCTAAACATAGTAAAAGAAATTTCCAGCAAACCAGGAGCCAACATCAAACTAAATGGAGAGAAACTTGAAGCAATCCCACTAAGATCAGGGACTAGGCAAGGCTGCCCACTCTCCCCTACCTATTCAATATAGTACTGGAAGTCCTAGCCAGAGCTATTAGACAACAAAAAGAAGTCAAAGGGATACAAATAGGAAAGAAAGAAGTCAAAATATCACTATTTGCAGATGATATGATAGTATACTTACGTGACCCCAAAACTTCCACCAGAGGACTCCTAAACCTGATAAACAACTTCAGCAAAGTGGTTGGTTATAAAATCAACTCAACCAAATCAGTAGCCTTCCTCTACATGAAAGATAAAGAGACTGAAAAAGAAATTAGGGAAATGCCACCCTTCACAATAGTCGCAAATAATATAAAATACCTTGGTGTAAATCTAACCAAACAAGTGAAAGATCTGTATGACAAGAACTTCAAGTCCCTGAAGAAAGAAATCGAAGAAGATCTCAGAAGATGGAAAGATCATGGATTGGCAGGATTAATATAATACAAATGGCCATCTTGCCAAAAGCAATCTACAGATTCAATGCAGTTCCCATTAAAATCCCAACTCAATTCTTCACAGAGTTAGAAAAGGAAATTCTCAAATTCATATGGAATAACAAAAAACCCAGGATAGCGAAAACTATTCTCAACAATAAAAGAACTTCTGGAGGAATCATCCTCCCTGACCTCAAGCTGTACTACAGAGCCATAGTGATAAAAACTACATGGTATTGGTACAGAGACAGGCAGGAACATCAATGGAATAGAATTGAAGACCCAGAAATGAACCAACACCTATGGTCACTTGATCTTTGACAAAGGAGCTAAAACTGTCCAGTGGAAAAAGGACAGCATTTTCAACAAATGGTGCTGGTCCAAATGGAGGACACCATGTAGACGAATGCAAATTGATCCACTCTTATCTCCTTGTAAAAAGCTCAAGTCTAAATAGATAAAGGACCTCCACATAAAACCAGATATACTGAAACTAATAGAAGAGAAGGTGGGGAAGACCCTCGAATACTTGGGCACAGGGGAAAAGTTCCTGAACAGAACACCAATGGCATGTGCTCTAAGATCAAGAATTGACAAATGGGACTTCATAAAATTGCAAAGTTTCTGTAAGGTAAAGGACACTGTAAATAGGACAAAATGACAACCAACAAATTGGGAAAAGATCTTTACCAATCCTACATCTGATAGAGGGCTAATATCCAATATATACAAAGAACTCAAGAAATTAGACTCCAGACAACCAAATGGCCCTTTAAAAAATGGGCTATAGAGGTTAACAAAGAATTCTCAACTGAGGAAACTCAAATGGCCGAGAAGCACCTAAAGAAATGTTCAGCATCCTTAGTCATCAGGGAAATGAAAATCAAAACAACCATGAGATTCCATCTCACACCAGTCAGAATGGCTAAGATTAAAAACTCAGGTGATAGTAGATGCTGGCGAGGGTGTGGATAAAGAGGAACACTCCTCCATTGTTGGTGGGACTGCAAGATGATGCAGCCACTTTGGAAGTCAGTCTGGCGGCTCCTCAGAAAATTGGACATAGCATTACCTGAGGATCCAGCTATACCACTCCTAGCCATATACCCAGAAGATGCTCTAATATATAACAAGGACAGATGTACAACTATGTTCATAGCAGCCTTATTCATAATAGCCAGATTCTGGAAAGGACCCAGATGTCCTTCAACTGAGGAATGGATACAAAAAAATGTGGTACATTTACACAGTGGAGTACTACTCAGCTATTAAAAACAATGAATTCGAGAAATTCCTAGGTAAATGGATGGAACTAGAAAATATTATTCTGAGCGAGGTAAGCCAATCACAAAAGAACACACATCGTATTCACTCACTGATTATTGGATATTAGCCCAGAACCTTGAAATACCCAAGATCCAACTCACAGGCCACATGAAGCTCATGAAGAAGGAAGGCCAAGTGGAGATGCTTCGGTCCTTCTTAGATGGAGCAACAAAATACTCAAGGGAGCAAATATGGAGACAAAGTGAGGGACAGAAACTGAAGGAGGGGCCGTCTGAAGACCATTCTACCTGAGTATCCATCCCATGTGCAGTCACCCAAGGTAGATGCTGATGTGGAAGTCAGGAAGTGCATCCTGATAAGAGCTTGATATAGATGTCTCCTCAGAGCTCTGCAAGACTCTGACATATTCAGAGGCAGATGCTCACAGCTAACCATTGAACTGATCATGGGGTTCCCAATAGAGGAGTTAGAGTGAAGACTGTTGGAGCTGAAAGTGTTTGCAGCCCCATGAGAAGAGCAACAATATGAACCAACCAGAGCTCCCAGGGTCTAAACCACCAGCCTGGGAGCACTTAGGGAGGGATCCATGGCTTCAGCTGTATATGTAAGGGTGGAGGTCCCTGCTGGGCATAAGTGGGAGAAGAGATCCTTGGTCTCATGAAGGCTGGATGCCCCAGGGGGTGGGAATTTGAAGGTGGGGAGTTGGGAGTGGGGGGATATGTAGGGGTACATCCACAAAGAAGCAGGAGGAGGGGTGAGGGGATAGGTAGGGGTACATCCGCAGAAAAGCAGGAGGAAGGGTGAGGGGATAGGGGGTGCTGGGTGGGTGGGGGATGGGGTAAGTGTATAACATATGAAATGTAAATAAAACTTTCCATTAAAAAAAGTATCTTTCACGCAGAGACATCCCTATGCCTTAACAATCACTGGTTTGAATAATTCTGTTCCTCTAAAGGAAAGGAAGAGGAAGTGACAGAACAAAATATTCATTGTCCATTCTTATCTCAGTATAAAATAATAGAGTATTAAGGTTAGAGGCTCAGTATGCCTTAGAAATTGTCTTCACAATATTTTTCAGTAATGCGAGTGTGAATTATGCTAAAAGAATGGATCCATTCACTGCTTCATTGATACAACAGTGAAGTTCTTATGAAGGATAAATTGATACATGATTTTATGTTTTCTTTCTTCTTCTCCTTGGATTTGTTACTTTCTCTGTTATATTCTTTTAAATTTTTACTATCTAAACCAGAATGACATGGAACTCACCATGTACCACAGGCTGGCATTGAATTCCTCCTTGACTCTGTCTCCTAAGGACAAGATTATGAAAGCCCACTACCATTTCTGGCCATCTGCAAGTATTTTATAGTTTTCATTTGTTGTTTTAATTTTGGTCAATAAATTACACTTCCTAAGTGTATTTTCTCATCATTTCTTTCAAGCTTTTTCTTAAATTAAAAACACTAACATAGTAGTTGAATATATTTAAAATTAATTAGTTTTTCTGGTTTCCAGTCTAAATATTAGTGGACGGACTGTTTAATCTCATTGAGTTCCCACATATAATTTGGTAAGATGAACTTTGGGCTCCACTTAGTTGGCTTTCAGAGAACTACTGATCTATGTTCATGATCTTGTCACTCAGAGTACATTCCAGTGGTTCCTTTCTCTTCTCAATTATCATAGCTTGGACATGTGACTTACTTTACCCAATGGCATATGTGAACTGAACAACAATTACATTTTGAGCAAAAGCTCTACTAGGTCTCACCAGGTCTCTTGACTTTTCTTCTCCTTCAACGGGAGCAAAGCAGAGAAAGGAAGCCTGCTACTTCAAAACAACAGTATGGAATATATAAGTGTGTGCCTAAATATGTAACTATAGCTGACTCAGTTTAGTGTTATTCATATGTTTATTATTCCAGGGGGCTGAACACATGGTATTGGATAACCAATGAGTGGGCTCATGCCTGAGGAAGATTATTTTTCCTACTCTCACTATTCTTTAGTTGCCTCTAGTTTTTTGTCTATGGGTGTGGTCCCTTGAGATTTCATCTGTCCATGTTAGCATATTTATTACTGCTCTACTTTCCCAGGTCTTGCTTAGGCAGCCATATTGTTGAGGTATCATGGATGAAGCTTTCCTGTCATTTCTACACATACATATGTAGATGTAGATATATATATACATTTATACATATATATTTAGTTTATATACATATGTATACACTAAATAGTATATAATATATATATTAAATATATATGGATACATATATATGTGTATATACATATTAAAAATATATATTTAGATATTAAATTAATGTGATATCTAATTTTAAATTTATATATATTAATGAAACACTAGACATTATTTCTATGCTGAACAATGGTGTACATAGTAGTACTAGTGGAAGAAAAATGAAAAAACATCTGATGTGATTATGTTTTAGTTTTAAAATACTAAAAATAATTTGAAAGTTTTAAAAGTACAGAATTTGAAAGCTGTACATAGGAGGAGAGCAACTGCTGGCTGGTACAACACTAATTTTCTGTGTCAACTTGATTGGGCTATAGACCATAAGGTACTCAGACATTTAATTAGACATTTGTTTGCCACTGAAAGTGTTTGAGAATAAGATTAACATTTGAATTTGTATAACCAGTAAATTGGATTGCCTTCTCAACTAGGGGCTCAATATCTAATCAGTCAAATATCTCATTAGAAAGAAACTGACCAACTTGTTGGCTGACTGAGGTTGAGACATGAGCGGTTTCCTGCCTTTGCACTGGATCTGCGTCATCAGTTCTTCCGGGTTACAAGGCTCTAAGGCTTCACTGAAACTATGTTCTCTGCTATCCTGCCAAGAGAACTGGAACCCCACTGTCCAGCCCTGAGCTCCTTGGCTGTCCGACACAGGTCTTGGGTCTTTTTGGTCACTGAGAGCATGAGTCAATTCTTTGAAACAGGCTCCCTTCCCTATTAGTGTTGATTCTTCAGAGAACTCATTTACATCTTGCAATGTGATCAAGATGCCACAAGTATTAGGACAGCATAATATGGAATACCATTTACTGTAATAGCAACTTATTGAAACAGTGAACTTTGTGTCCTCATCACTTACTACATACACAATCTCTGTCAGTCCAACCTGGTGCAAATATTTTATCATAGACATCGGCTAATTTATTTTTAAAAAGGAGCATGATCCTCTAATTCAATAAAATTAAAATTGTTCTATTTTATAGGTAGTGTTGTGGTATCTGTGACTTTTTTTACTGTTTATGTTTATTTAAGTCTATATGCATATGTGTATGTTTAACTCTATGTTTGCTTGCCATTTGATCAATATTTTCCAAAATTTTGGCTGTTTTTTTAAAAATTCATTTTCATTTACGTCATTGTCAAATAACTGTCTATCTTAACTCTGTCATTTGCCTCTCATATTGGCTCATTATGATGGGTATTTTAGAATTACAGTATATCTCACTACAGCTACCTTAGGATAATATGACCACGTAGCTACTATGAAACATTGAGAAACCATATTTCCATATCCCCTATCCTTTTTAATAGCTGATATACATATTTCAACAAATATTATGAGCACAGAGTTGCTTAGTTCGATTTTAAATAGTTGCTTTTATATTATATATTTTGTTCCTAGTAGAGTTTACTGTTAAGATAGATTTAAACTTGTTGCAAAGATATGTGGAAAGCATAAGAATGAATGTCATATATTATCCACACAACTTCCTCCTCTACCACAACTCACATGACAGTGGTATGTTGGTTAAAACTGGTGAGCCTATACAGATACACTGTCACCAATGTCTATATGTTGAATTCAGCCCACATTTAGTATGGTCCAAACTATGGATTTGACCATCCACCACTGAAGTACCATATGGAAGAATTTCACAGCCAAAGAAACATCTTCTGTGTTCTGGTTCCTCCAGTTTATACCATTCCAATTCTGTGACAATCATTGGTCATTTTGTTTTCTGTTTAATGAATTTTAAGACTTTTAAAATATATTTGCCAATAAAATCAAATATGTACTTTTCAAATATTTACCTCAATCTGAGCTTTGTCAGCTTGATTCTCTTATTGCCTTGTCTAGGACAATATTTTTAAATATTAATGTAGTCAGTATTACCAATTAATTTTTGATGAATGTGTGTCTGGTAGTATTTTGAATACTAACTCATTTAGTATTTTACAAATCCCAAGACCCCCTATACTTACTAGGACTTTATGGTTTCGTATGTTACATTTGTATTTGTGACACATTCTGAGTTAATATTAATGTATATTCACTCCGTTTTACCTTTGTATGTCTAGATTATATTCAACTTAGCTTTCTTGAGTTATTATTTATACATAATCTGTTTTAGTAAGTTACCCAAGTCATGTTCCTGCCAAGCTGATGTTGAGTATTGAACTCTTCTTCCTCGTGTCTTTCTGTATCCCTCCTTAATCTTTAACCCTAAATCCTAAATTAATCTGCTTTCTATTGTAACATCTTGTCTCCATTTCTAAAACTTCACATAAATAGATCCATACAGTATGAACCATGCAATTGTCATAGACTATTTTATTTAGTGTATTTTTTTGAGATTCATCTCTGTAGCCATGTACAACCATAGTCCTTATCCTTCCAAATATTGAACAACAATTTATGAACAGTGATTTTCACTTAGAAGTTGATAGATATTGGGATTGTGCCCAGTTTTTTTATACTTTATGGGTAAAACTACAATAAAATTATGCAATGACTGTGGTATGAATATTTTCTTTTCTTTAATAACTGATTAAGAATGAATTGACTAGTTTATATGGCAAGTATGTTATTAACACTAGAGGAACCTGCTAATATATTTTCCAGAGTTACTGAAGTATCTTACAGTTCTACCAGGAATATTAAGCATTCCATTTGTTCTAGAAGCCCACTGTAATGATTATTTTGGGTTGTCAATTTGACTACATTAGAACTATTGATCTGAGAAAGGACATGCCTTCAATCCAGAGCATGAGTTAGGAAGACATTCCTTTAATTTGGGTTGCTCCTTCTGCTGGAAGTCTGTGTAAGGACATAGAAAAAGTAAATCTTTGTTCTTTGTCTGCTTGCTCTCACCTTGCTAGCAAGTCTATTCCTTTACTGGCATGCTTTTTTCTAATGATTTGTTAAGTGACAATCCTTTGTAATGGGCCATTAAAATGTATTGACAACTTTAGTTTATTTTTTGACTGAGTTACAAGGCACACTGTAGTCCAGATTCATTTGTTTTACAAAATAAACATGCTACAACTCAGTTCTTTGATTTGATGTATTAAATAATTTCATTTTTACAAATATATTTTTCAAAAAGACACCGTTCAAAATTTCAGTGAATTCTGAATTATTTGCAGTCTTTTACAATTTATGTCTCTGTGCCTTGGATAAAAATATTTTTCTGAAACAAAATCCTAATATTTTCTGCTATTTTCGTCCTAAGAAAGTTTGTAGTATAAACTGTTCATCATTCTGTTTCCATTCAAGGTGACTTCTGTGTGATGTGAGGTAAGAGCTGAAGTTATTTTAGGCACATAACAAAAATCCAAATATTACAGTGCCACCTGTTGAAAATATAATCATTGTTCAATTCAGTAACCAGCATTAAACTAACAATGCTGAAGTTCCCCCAAAATTCATTTTGTTTAACTGGCATGCATGTTTATTTTTTAATGTGTTATTGCATTTAGTTATATAATCATATCCCCAGTAATATTCAACTTATATTTGGAGATGTACATCTTATACCTTTATTTATTTCCCTAATTGTTTCAGCTTTTATACCCACATAGTAGCTGAGTGATCTTTCTTACTCTTTATTTCTTATTTTTTAGCATTTAAAGATGCTCAAGCTTTATTTCAATAGATTCTGTCCTAAGGTTAGTATCCATCTTTTATTCAACAATATTCATGTTTATTTTCAAAATCAGTTTTCCACAGAATTTTAATTACTCCATGGGTATAGTTTCCCTAGCTTTCTTACACTATACAAATGTATGTGATTTTTATACCTTATAACATTCTGAACTTAGAATCTTGATGAATACTCTGTGAGCTCTTTTTATCTAGAGTCTAAAAACCATAGACTAAGAATTATATATGGAAAATTAAAGTTAAATAAATCTATAAGACTAAATGGTGTACTGCAGCTTATAGTATATATGTATAATAAATCAACTTTGTGACTAAGTAAACTGTTCTCATTAATTCCTCAAGAAAGAATTCAAAGAACAGATGCAGAGGCTGAGAAAACTGGAGGAGGCATCTTATTTTGATTTTTTTTGTTTTGTTTTCAAGTTAGTATTATGAGACAGGGTAGATGCAACCACGGTGTCTGTTTGTAAATCAATAACAAATATTTCTATCACTTTAATAGAAAATAAGACATTTTGTTTCCATTTTGGACTTTCATTTATTGCTATTCTCTATATTGAACTGTGAAATCTTTATCTTTACAAGCTGATGGGTACCTTTCCTGTTGTCGGTGAGTTTTCGTAATGGGAATTCTCAATGTAACTTGACTGCTCTATGAACAGTACTGTCACCTGCATCCTAACTGGCTGATAAATGTCCTTTCATTCAATGCTAACAATGCATTTATATTAAAACTCATATTGCAAAATACATTTTAAAATACTCATTTTACAGCAGAGCTTCTTCACACCTCTGCAAAGAGGCCCTATGAAGAGGTCTTACTTAAAATATTTCAGAATCCAAGTGAGGTTAGTCTGAATCTTGTTCACACAAAGTGCAATTCGACACAATATGCATTTCTTTTCTTAAACTGTGGTCATTTCCCTTGCCAAAACCAGCTATGTCCAGAACCACATTCCTCAGACCATATTGACCAGCTATTATGTGTTTTCTTTTATGAGATGAGTATAATTTATACACAGATGTACTTGGGAATGTTTCATTCTTGATTTGAAATACATATATGTATATGTATGTATATATGTATGTATATATATATATATATATATATGTGTATGTGTGTGTGCGCGTATGTGTATGTATGTAATCTTGATTTGATATACAAATATATACTATATATATAAATAAAAAATTAAAAATATATATATATATATATTAGATATTTTGCTTCTTTGCTTTAGTTTGCTTTCTACATGTAGTTGAAACATCGTGTTTATGGCCAAATATCCATCATGTGAATACATTTAAATCATATCCTGCAGAATAATAAAGACCACCAAATGGAAGCTATTTTTTATTATTGTGACAAAATGGATTAATGAATAATTCAATTTTGTGGTCTCACAACACTGCAAAGCATAATCCACTTTCCTTTCATATTATCTCTGATTTTTGGCATTAATATTCTTAATAAATCAGTCAGAATTTAGAACGTAGAGACTTCATCAAGTAGTCCAGCTGTAATCTAATGACACAAAGAACAGCACAGTGTCATGGAGATATCTCAAACTACTTACACGTTTAGAGCTCATAAGCGATTCACTGACTAATCTCTCATTAATTTCCTCAGCCATGTCTTCCCTGGGTTTTCAGTGACCTTCCAAATGGACTTGCTTCAATTATATTCTTTTCACACACTGGAAATTCAAGTGTGGAAAAGTGAAATTAAGTGGTCATGTTCCCTTTCTAGGTTCCACCTTGTCACTTTTAGATTAACAATCACAGTGAACACATAATCTACCTCTATATACTTAATAGGAATATCTCATGCCTACATTCCACAGTTTTAAAGTCATATAGAAAAACATAAATTTAAAAGGATAAGGAGGAAAGCTATTAAATAGACAATAGGTGTTACAAGGGAAACTTAATTGAATTGGAATTATTTAAACTATTGAATAATGAGCTGCAAAGTGATTTAGTGCTGAATATATAAGGTATAATTGTGAGGCAAATGCCAAGTAATTCTATTTACAGCAAGAGAAAATAAATGATGTATTAAGTTTTGCAATTCTTTTTTATGAAGGCCTCTATATCATATTTAGACATAGTAATAGAGATTATAAGCAGGATAATACCATGGTAGAATATGCACATCTAATCTTTTCAGTACTGTAAGTAAAATATCAGCCTTCCATGTAAATAAAAGACAACATGTAGTAAAGTCTTGTAGCATGCTTAAAGAGATAAAAAGTTCATTAATTTAGTTTCCTACTAAACAAGGCCATATATTGAAACTTTAAAAACTGCAACATTATACAGTATGAAGTTTGGGAAGGAGATACAGAATGAGCACATTAAAGAACTGAAGAAGGATACTGGGAGAGATTGAAGTCTGTTGAGATCTCTCATCCTTTCAGTGAATTTAGAAACATTTAAAATATATATATATATATATATATATATATATATATAATAGGAGTGCCCTCCTTCCAGCATTTCTTGGTTTTGCTAATTTTGGATTCTTAAACTTCAATTTCAAGAAATTACTTGCATGATTAAAGCCTTCTTCCTGTGACGCTTTGTAGATTTGACAAATATTGTCTCAGACCTCTCTGTGCCTGTACCAAACTTTGTGGTTGGAGTACTGTTTCCTTTCCATACTCAAGCAGTCTTCATAAAAGGTTATGGTAAGCAGGACTGAAGTGAGTCCCCTTGGTGTATACATCAGAAGTCTAGCACTGAATAGATTTTCCGATGTAATCAAGGTAGAAGACCATCAGTATGACTTAGTCAATACTTCAGATTCAGTTTTGTGAGACCCTAAGCAGAGAACCCTGTTTCGCTCAGATTTTTGGCCTGAAAAGTGTGCCTGATTTAATCCATGATATTTGGCAAACATGGTGGGAAGGCATCGTACAGCAATTGATGTTTAAGCTCTCCCTTCACACTACCCTCTGCCTTTTAATCATACAGGATTCTTTCTGTCACATCCCAGCAAGCACATTTAACCAGGGTGTGAAAACAATAGGAAAAAAACCCAGTTGACATTTCATTTTTCTATACTATCAAAGCTCAATGTTTGTTACATTGGTCTTTTTGGAATATATAGATTAGATATCAGAATGAAAAAGAAATGGGTATATAAATGAGTCACTATGGTTCATTTAAATAAATAATCATAGTATTTAAATGACCCATAATCAGTCATTTTTATACACATAGATCATTGCATGACGCCAACCTCATCAGAAAAAAGTTCTGAATACAGATGGTAGTGAAACAGAAACCTATAACTAGTCAATGTGTAGAGAATAAGAGACTGGGGTATAGTCAGTCCTAAATGAAAGTCTATATTGCATCCCTTCCCTCAAGGCTCAGGGATCAACATGGAAGACAGACAGAATATAAAGATTCTAAGAGTTAAGGTGGTGGCTTATTTTCCTTAAAGGAAATAGACACAACAAAGTAGATGAACAGAAAAACTCATAGTGATTGTGACAGCTTACACAAGAACGTGCAAGTTTAAGCTGGATAAGACTCTAACGTGGAGCCCAATTGGTCAGAGAAGCAGGTAATCTACCCACAACAGAGGAGTCATTGGCCTTTCATAGATGCTGGAATGGGGAGAAGTAGTTTTCTTTATTGTGTAAACTCCTTCCAGCAGGCCACATATTCAAAAGTATTTAGGCAACACAAACTGACTGTGTGTGTATGTGTGTGTGTGTGTGTGTGTGTGTGTGTGTGTACAGAGAGAGAGAGAAAGAGAGGAGAGAGAGAGAGAGAGAGAGAGAGAGAGAGAGAGAGAGAGAGAGAGAGAGAGAACACAAGGGAATATGAAGACTAAGATGGATTGCGTAAGAAGATAGTGTTAGATGGGGAGGAGTTAAGAGACAGGGAATAAGATGAAAATTGAATTAAACTCTCAAAGAATCAATAAACCATTATTTTAAGAAGATGATTTTAAACATCACAATTTGGAAATGGTAATGAAATACTATATGTAAATATATCTTGCCATGTATTACACCTTCTATGTAAGGATGGGAAAGGAAATTGAATCCGTGTCAGCTCCCTGCCAATTCTCAATTCATGGCTATATGTTCTCATGGGTCTGCCAAGGTCTAGGGCTCCCATTGGAAATTAACTCTCACTTTATAAGTAACTCATCCAAGATTCAAATGTAATTACCATCATCTTTATTACTAAATAGTTGATGGAGCAAAGTAGAAAAGAAAAAATATAAGATATATATATACATATATATATTCAATTATATATATTATTTTTAAATTTTAAATTTTAAAAAAATTTAAAAGTTTAAATTTATTTTATTTAAATTATATACAATCATATATATATATACTATTTCCTTTATCATTGCAATATTCTTTCTTTCATGAATGCCTAGTACAGTTGCCTTGCTTGTCACTTCAGTACAACTCAATAAAGCACAGCTAAAAACCAATTCCATTGCTTTCCTCTTTCAAACAATCTCTAAAATGTACCAAAATGTTCACTAATAGACAACATGAAATCGACACTTTCCCTCATTTTATGCCTGTGATTGACAACAAAGCCAACAAGTAGCACCAAGCAGAATATCACACACACAGAAATGCCTACTCCACTTTCAGGTTGTTGATAGGAACATCCATAATGAAAAATCCTAGCAAAATTACCTCAAAAGTTCTTTCAAGGTGTACTTGTTTAAATTTTTACAGATTCCCTTTTATTTCCCTTTAAAAAATCACATTATTTTTTTCTTGTCAAGAGTTAGAAAGAAGATGACAGATAACCTGGAATATTAGGTACCCTGCTGAGGCAGTCGGTTCTAATTAGCTACCACAGTGCCTGTCAGCAAATATTTGGATCTAGTTGTTGTAATTAGAGAAGCTTATATAAAAGCTTAATTTTGATACTGGCATAGGAAGTTCCTTCTGCAGCTCTTGAGCGATGGGTTGCTGGGCTCTTAGTAGGATTTTCCTCATTACAGTGTCACAGAAAATCATGGGAAATCAGAAAATGGCCACATAGAAAAGTGCATTAACATTCCTGGATGAATTCCATGAAAGCATGTCAGATGTATTCACTGCAAAAAAAAAAAGGAAGGAAATTCCCCTGCTGCTGAATTCTAGAATGACAAGCTTCCACATGAAATATTCCACCAAAGAAACAATGGCGCACGTGTCCTCCATGCTCTCTGGTAACCCCTATGCTCGCCTGAATCCCCCATGCTCGCACGTCTCCCCCAGTTCATGTGCTTCACAATAAATGTTTTCCTCCTGCAACATGTGCAGCTTTCTCTATAGAAATTTGGCAGAAATTATTTTCTCCTCTTGTATAAATGATGCCTGTAGGATATCAGTATTCTCAATTTGTTCAAAACGTCAAATGCTTGAAAACAATTGCGCTGATGTGTTGTTAGCGCAGCAGTGGGTTTCAGACTGTGTATGGCAAAAATATTAGTCCTTAAACACAACTCCTAAAAGCCAAAGCAGACCTTTAGATCAGGAATTGAAATGTGTGATTGCATATTCACACGAGTAATCAGCTAAAGAAAGAGCATGAAGAAGAAATATCCTAATGTCCAATGCTTTCTGTTTCCCAGGATGTGTTCCAGACCTAGGAGCCATGTTAATCAAACTGCTGCCATTCCCCATGACCCTTTCCCTGTTAGTATTTAAGTCAAAAACACACCTGCCTAAATGCCCAATGTTCAACACTAAATGCCTACACAATGTGTTTAAATGCGCTGAATGCTGCCCAACATAGAACCTTCCAAACACGTGCTTCGGATGCACCAAGAGAAGCATTTGTATGCAAAGATGACGGAATATGTAAACGGCAAGGAAACCCAGCAACAAAGCCATAGCCAGATGGTGTCCTTTATTAGGGGCCAGCTCATATTTCTGAGCTTTGGAAAATGTCACAGCTTATTGCTGCTCAATTCTAGAGTTACATCCTCAATTTGGAGATGATCCTTCCCTTGTGAATATTCTAAGCCTTTTCACATTTGTCTTGTAATTTACTGTTTGGAAATTCCTTCTTCCCAATGCTCTCCTTTTCAGTTGTTAACCAAGTTCATGTTTTAGTTAATTAATTAATTAATTAATTAATTAATAATGGAAACAACATGTATAGGTGCAAAAGTTAAAAAAACATCTTATGGAATATCCTATTTGCTTTCATGTTTTTCTTATGCATGTGTATAAATGTATGTACATACATCACATATATGCATATAATAAGCAGTTTGCAAAAATGAAATTTATATATTTCCAAATACTCATGTAGCATTAGAAGTTGCTTTGAGATCATCTTCCTGGATAACATATACTTATTTATTAAATTAGCATGATAGACAGCTGAATGCTAGTCTTCTTTAAAGTTTAACTAGGATACACATATGTAATATGTGATAAACACAAGCACACACACACATAAACATATGCGTGTATATATAGATAGATAGATTCAGTCTCCATGTTTCTACTCATACAAGTATAATTATTTTACTTAGCTTCATGCTTTAAAATTCTTCCTTTTGTGTTATCACAACTCTCTCTCTCTCTCTCTCTCTCTCTCTCTCTCTCTCTCTCTCTCTCTCTC
>NW_021604660.1:2738972-2753219 GCF_004785775.1 Grammomys surdaster
TCTCTCTCTCGTTTTCTCATTCTTAGGATTGGGTACACAGAGACTGAATCTGTGTGTTGGTCATGGTAAATTGTGGTGGAATGAAGTTTGACGCTATCCTCCATTTGACATACTGGATTTCAGTCTTTTAGGAGACATTGTGAAACAGGCTTGCCATCTCATCTGACACAATGGTTGCCTTTCTCAACGCTGTGGCAAAACACAGCAAAGAAACAATTTTAAAATGAAGGCTTTAATTGGGCTCATGATTTGGGAACTGTTTCTTCTAGCTTTCTTCCATATATCTTAACCCAGTTGTTTCCTTTGTACAAAATGGTTTGAGTTCTTTATATCACTAATATATTGGCCATATCTTACACATAGGCTTAGGAGTGTTTTCTTCCAGTGTGTAGGTGATCAATTTATCCTGTTAACCAATGCTTTCCTTCTGTGCAGATAGTGCTGGTTTCTCTATTTTGAAGTAATCACCTAAGCTACTTGACCTTTGGGGTTTTTTCCTAGTAGTTTGATAGCTTCCTATATTGCATATTGGCCTTAAAATTGATCTTTATATATAGTGTGAGCTGATAGCCTAGTATTATTCTTTCTCAAATACTTCCCAATTTATTTGCATATATTTCTCCACTCTATTTACTGAGCAGACTTCCCTTCTCCTTATGTATATTCTTGAAATCTTTGTCAAAATCCAATTGAGTGCAGATGTGTGGGTGGCTTTTTGAGTTCTCTATTCTGATTCCTTGGCTGATGAATCTATTTTATGCCCACACCCTGCTGTTCTGACAGCTTACATTTTCTTAATATAATTTAAAATAAGGTAGTTGAAGCCACCAATTCCAATCCTTTTCTTGTGTGCCTTAGCTTTGACGGTTTGAGTTGAACCATATGAAATACAGATTATTTTCTATATCTATAAAAATTGGCATTAAATTTTGATAGGAATTCGACTGAATCTGAAGATTATCGTGGGTTGTATGAACATGGCAACAATAATATTCTTATAATCTATGAATACAGGATGCTTTCATTTAATTATGACTTTCAAATTTCTTTCTTAAATGTTTTGTACTTCTAAGGGTATATGCTTTGATGCCTTGATTAAATTAATTCCTTTCTTTCTTTCTTTCTTTCTTTCTTTCTTTCTCTCTCTCTCTCTCTCTTTCTTTCTTTCTTTATTGCTATTTGAAAAGGGATTTTTCTCTCCACTTCCTATTTGGAAAGTTTCTTTTCTGTGTAGATAAATCCAACCAAGTTTTGTTTGTTGGTTTTTTATTAACTTCTTGAGTAGTGTGTATCTCTGTAGGTTTGTGGTATACGTGTGTGTGTGTGTGTGTGTGTGTGTGTGTGTGTGTGTGTGTGAGTGTGTATTGAGGCAAGATGACAACCTGAGTTGTCATTCTTCAGATATCAACCATCTTTATTTTCTGAAACTGGGTCTCTCACTAACCTAGCACTCACCAAGAAAGGTGGGCTATCTGACTAAGGAGCGCAAGAAACTTAGCTGTATAAATACCAAATTTTGGAGTTTGTTTGCTTGTTTGTTTGTTTTTCTTACAGTTCTAATACTTTCCCACCTGACCTATTATGTCAGCCCCAAGTAGTTCCTTTTATACTACAAAATAACAATGTATCAAATGTTTGGTTCTTTGTTTTCTTTTTATCTCTCTACTGGAATCAGGTAACATTTGGTCCTTGGTCCGCTACTGTGCTGCATTACATTTATTGAGTTGTAAATGTTGAACAATCCTTGTAAGTCAGAGATAAATTTCACATCATAGCAAATGATCCTTTTCATGTGTTGTTGAATTCAGTTTGCTTTTGTGTAGAAAACATCAAAAAGTTTGACACATATTTGCTTTTATTTTATCTAGTTTTTTCAACAAAATAATTTGAGGCTTATGGAGAAAGGGAAATTGTTCCATCATCTCAGAGTTTGAGGAAAAATACTGGAAACTGGTGTTAGATCGTCAAGAGTTTATTGGAGCCGCTGAAGTCTTGGCTCCAGATATTATTTATTTATTCAATGATATGCTTGTGACTACTGATTCCATTTCCCCACGTGTTACTGGTCAGCTCAGATGTGTTATTTCATCATGATTCAATCTTCATAGGTTTAATCTTGAAGTATATGTATTTTCCTTGTTCACTCTTTTATATTTTTATATGGTATATAATTGTTCAGAATAGTCTCTAATGATCTTTTACTTTCTGTTGTGATGAATGTAATAATTTCATTTATTATTTTATTTGCACGGTTTTTATGCAAACACTAGCTAAATATTCATCAGTTTTATCATTTCAAAATATTTTTACTTTCTGGTTTCTTTTTTTATTGATGTTTTTCCTCTGACATCCTTATCTCTATTATTTCTTTCTTCCTAATAGTGGACATACTTCACTTCTATCTTCCTGTTTTTTTATGGTAAATGTGAAGTGGGCTTCCAGGGATCCATTATACAGGACTAGAAAAACAACGTGTATTCACCTTTCCAGTTTTGTTTCCACAGAAGGCATCATGGACTTTGGACAAATCTTCTATCGAAATTCTGGGATTGTTAACCCAGTGAGGTTGCCAGGTTCTACTCCCGAGGACCTCCAACTCTCAGGCTTTGTGCATAGAATACTCTAATGGCCATAAAGGCCAGAGCCAGCCCATCTAAACATAGACAACTAAGCTCAACTCTGTAAGTGCTGCAGCTCTAAATGGAAAGGCTTCTCCTACAGAAGTGCTACATCTCTGCTCCTGATGCTGCAGGGGAAGGACTTCCAATGCAAGAGTAACGGTTCTGCTCTTGGAGGGGATGGTTTCCCAAGCAAAAATAATATAGTTCTGCTCCAAGAACTATCCTGCCAAACAGGTTCACAAGGATACCTCAAAGTCACACTGTACAACAATCCTCACTGGAGAGATTTATTAGTAAGGAAAACCCCAGGAGAGTGGCTGCCTCTGCTCAGGCAAGAAGCAGCAGGGAACTGAGAAGAAGGCAGGGTTTATATAAGATTTCTTGTTAGAGTGAACCTTTCCCGGGTGGGGCTTTCCATGGTGAGTGATTGTACTGTGTTGTCTATAGTAGAGGATTTGTATAATTATATTCACACATATCCTTTCTATTCACTTCTTTCTGTTATATAGAACTTTATTTTTTTAACATTTTACCTTATCTAAAGTAAGTGGAATATAAAATTCTTATTTCTTTAGCTTATAATATCTACATTCACTGTGTACCGCATTATCTACCTGTACAGGTCTCAGCTAGAAAAGATGTTATTTTTAATAGAACTTCTTTGTCCTTTATTTTTCATGTAACTTATCTTACCTATTACTTGTCTGAATGATTATGCAACAAGGACTTTCAGCCTCTGTCAGCCTTCTGCTTCATATGGTTCTCTGCTTGTGGTAGTTTGTTTGTTTCAGAATTCTTTATAATTTAAATGAGCTTAACTCCAAGTAGCTGATTTACCATTTCCTCCTTTTTAATCTCAAGAATATTAAGAAGAAAGGCTTCTCATATACTACTAATGAAGTTAAATATTTAATGAAAGCAGAAGCTTACTCTCAGGCTAAAATGGTTGTTTTCAAATTATTACTCTTGTTTCTTCTACAGAAATCTGTTTTTTTAAAAGTCTGTCCCTACTAGTGTTAAGTTCATTATAGCTATCAACTGTTCAAAGACAGAAAAATTCTCTGAAGTTTAGAACTTGAAAATCAGAATAGTTATTGCCCTAGAAAGAAAATTAATGCTAAATGATAAAACATATGTAATGATTTCTGTTTCATAAAGACAACCTATCGGCAGATCTAGAAATAAAAAGACTCCAAAATTTACCAAAAATTATATACATTTTGTCTTTAATAAAAAAAAGGTGTAACATATATATTAAATATTGTGTCTTTACAGGTTTCCACTGGAAGTTTTGTGAAATAGTTTTCTGAGAAAAAACCTCCTCGCATATAAGTCTGTAACATTAATTCCGTAGTCCATGTTCCATGAGTTTTACTCTTAAACTAACAACAAACATTGCATCCAAGATGATATGATAATAGAAAAACTGATAGAAGACATTGTCAGTGCCTTCAAGATGAAGAGATGGTGGAAGAGGAAGTCATCGTTAGGTATCTGTTACTCTTGAATTGAAAGAAGAGGCAGACTCATAAGATTCAATAAGCCCACGATTCCAGATTCAGTAAACTCGCAGCTACAAAACTCAAGATTCACAAGAACTTCTTCCAAGATTATATGAACTTTAAGTAATTCTGAGGAGAGTGGAAGAGACTCTTTGGTGGAACTGCCTGCAAATTGTATAGGGAGCATCAGGGATGTGACTTTTCTGAGATTTTGGGGAGTTTTTCAGTGCTGGGCCCTCCTTTGAGTCACTCAAACTCCTGTACATTATCTCAATAAACCCAGTTTCATCAAGGTACACTAGTGAAACAGCTTTGGTCTCTCTTTCTGTGAGTAATGATTAGGCTTTTGTTATTTATTGTCTCTCCAGAAAACATCATAAAATAGTAATTTATAATGAAATCTGAGTCTCATAGTCAAAGTATAAGAAGCTAATCATTTCATATTTGCTATTAAAGCGGCAAATGACTAGTTCTGGGAGGTAATGTGAAAGTTATCAAATTGGTAGCATGGTAACATCATCTTATACAATATTTCTTAAAGTAGTGTGTGTGTGTGTGTGTGTGTGTGTGTGTGTGTGTGTGTGTAGGTATACCCCATTTAAGTGCCATTGAAACCCAGAGATAAGCATCAAATCCTCTGGAGCTAGAGTTACAAGTGGTGATGAGCCTTGAAATCCAAATTCAGAAGATCTGGGAAAGCAGCAGGTGTTTTTACCAGCTAAGTCATCTTTTCAGGCTCCCTGATACACTTTCTGGAAAGCTTTCATCAATGTTATTAACTTAGCCATGCTAATAGCACTTTACATAAAAACAGACATTATTAACCTTTTCCTCTTGTCAAAGGGGTAAACTCAACTAAATCTAACACACTAATTAGTACTCATTAATTAACAAAGTCAAGTCAAAGAAATTTTCACAATACAAAGGAGAGAATTTGAAAAGAGGAGGTGGGGGAAGACACACACATGCACACACACAGAGAGGGGGGCAGGGAGAGAGGAAGAGAGAGAGAAAACTAGGCTTATCTATAATCTACATTTATCTAAAGTGTGTAATGACTACATTAAGAATTTCCTCCTATCAAATTCATTAAACATCATTTTGCTTCTCAAGTCTCAGCAACCACATTCTGAAGTCAGCAAAACCACTTGATACTGTGATATAATTTACCCCCTTCATAAATTCACTGTATCTCTAGCTTCTAATAAGGTACTATTTTGAGATACAGCCTTGGAAGGTAATTAGGTTTTAGATGAGGCCAAAGAATGTGTTCTGGTATTGGGACAATGTATTCTGCACTGTGCAAAAGCATCATCTGTCATTAAGGAGCTGAGCAAGGCATGGAAAGCAAAAGAGAATGGGCAGGACTTCCGGAAAGAGATAGGAATTCTGGGAAGGAGTCAGGTGTGGGGGATTCACCACTGAGACATGAAGGACGTCTATCATGTGAAACTGAGGAGAGGTAGCCAGTCATATTACAGACATAGAATAGCATAATCTAGATAACTGAGTTACAACGAGCTAACTGGGGAACAAGCCTAGCTTAAGGTCTAGGCATTAATCTATAAATGAATAAACCTCTGTGTCATTGTTCAAGAACCAGGGTACACATAGAAAAAGAAGCAAATGATTACAACCAAGCTGAGTAATTAGTGTCTTCCAAGAATAAGAAACATCAATGATTCTCAACCATGTGAAGACAATGGGAAGGATGGTTCTTCAAACCGTGCAAGAAGCCCTCCATAAGAACTGAGTTGGTGACTTCATCTTGGACATCCTGGCCTCTACCTGTGTGAATTTGGAGCAACATCCATAGCTTCCAAACCCAGAGTGTGAAGGCAATTGGATTCTCACAGCAGCCTTGTTGCAATAACAGCGAGCTACTAATAGCCAACAGTTGTGCTAACACAAGCCCAGACAGAACCAGGGGTTTTGTTGTGGCAGCCTGGAAGAAAGGCCTCTGCAGCTAAAAGCAGGCTGAATGTTCCACCAAAAAGAAAAACACTTTTGCCTAGTGACAGAGTCTGAAACCATGAGAAAAATCACAGAGTTTTTACCCTTCTTTTTCAATTTTCCTATTTCTGTAACATCAAGGAAGGAGCTAAAAAGGTAATAGAGGGAGTACCCTAATTAAGAAGACCTCAACCTTGGGTAGATGCTCTCTTTTCGATACTTGGTTAGTCAGTTTTACCTAGATTGGTCCCCCTCATTTGTATACATAAACACCTAGCCAATCAGAGCCCACTAGGCTTTATGTAATAGTACAACACACAGTTTTAGCAGTCTGACAGCCTACCTCTTAGCTTGTTTCCAGGCCAGGGACCTGGCTCTCAGATTTCCTCTTTAGAAGAAGGATTCTCTCAAGAATCATCAGAGGTAAACCACCAAAAGACCCAGTGAAGAGGGACAAGTTACTCATCTTCTTTACTGGTGGCTAGTCTTATGTCAACACGACCCACAAGCTAGAGTTATCTTAAAAGAGAGAAAATTAATTGAAAAAATACCTTAATAAGACCTGGCTGTAAAGCATTTTCTTAATTATTGATTGACGGGAGAGTGCCTAGCCCATTGTGATGGTTCTATCCCTGGGCTGGTGTTCTTGGGCTCTATAAGAAATCAGACTCTGCCATGGGAAGTAAGCTACTAAGAAGCACCCCTCTGTGGCCTCTGCATCAGCTCCGTCCTCCTGAATCCTGCCTTGTTCCAGTTTTTCTCCTGACTTCCATTGTTGATGAACAGTTGTGTGGAAGAGTAAACCAAATAAACCCTTTCCTTCCCAACTTGTATTTTGGTTATGGTATAGAAACCCTAAGACAACTTCCTTTTCCTCTTGCTTTGAGAGATGTCATTCCTCCTTAAAGATCCATCTTTTCTATCTCAACTTTGAGACCCTCTGGTTCCACTATATTCAGGAGGATTCACATAGCCTTGAATATTGACCAGCACAAAAGACTTGCCAGTTCTGCTACCCTTCTGGGTAATCCTCTTTGTGAACTTGTTCTAAATGGTGATGCTCTTGAGCCACATCCTGAAACCCTCTGAGAGCACAGCTATAACTTTCTCAGTTGTCTGAACCCCAGGATCTCTATCTCATTTGAGTTTCTGCTTTCTAGTCTGAGTTACCACTCTCATAGGGCTAACAAAAGTTCCTTGTTTTGTTTTGTTGTTGATTTATCTTGTTTTATTTGGGGGGGTCACTATTTTTCTGTTTTCCTCCCTTCCTCAATTCTTGGAGATAGGGTAAAAACACCATCTATAGGAGAGAAGGGAGGGGATATTGTGATTAGGAAGATGATTAATTAATTAAAATAGCACTAAATCTGCCATATAAATAAACTGAAAACAAAACCATCAACCATGACTAATATACCTGCCCATTATATCACTTTATTCTTTCCACACTCATTTTCATGATTTCTAGTGCAACAGGCAGAAACTGAGGGAACAGTCAATAACAAAAAATTCTCGTCTAATTCAATTTTAAAACTGCCAAATGATTCAAATATATACTAATCAAAAGAAGACAGAGATAAATATAAAATAAATACATGAAAAAAATGCTTCTCACTAGTCAGGAGACAAATTCATATCAAAATACAAAAGGAATACCACTCCATCCTTAGAATGGCTTACACTAAGAGGCAAATATAAATAACAAAATACTCACAATATGTGTGAAGAAAAAGAACCTCTCATACATTGCAGGCAGGAAAAAATATAGTAATCACTGTGCACAAACATAAAGAGTGTCTTTGAAAACTAAAAATAAGACTGCCTTGTGATTTGTTTGCTCCCTT
This sequence comes from Grammomys surdaster, assembly GCF_004785775.1. Classification (NCBI taxonomy): domain Eukaryota; kingdom Metazoa; phylum Chordata; class Mammalia; order Rodentia; family Muridae; genus Grammomys; species Grammomys surdaster. The sequence goes on from NW_021604660.1 coordinate 2,746,893, forward strand.
CCTATGTAGGCTTATAAAGAAACTAAATAAGTAGATGTAAAAGTTGGCAACCATGTCCATTGTAACATTCAAACACTTTAGACTGGGGCCAACCTAGGTAGCTACTGTTAGAGTAAGAAATAAAGAAAGCATGATTACATGCAAAATAATGTCATATGTTCACTAATAGAATGATATTCTACAATTCATGATTAGGCCATAAGACATTAGTGAAATAAATAAGGCCAGATTGCCCCATATTCTGTTTCACATGTGGACAATGAAAGGGCTGGCCTCATAGAAACAGACAAAAAATGTGGATTATCAAAGTTTAGAAAATTAAGGAGCAGATAAGTAAGAGTTGGCTCATGTGTGTAAAAATACAATTAAGTTATGATATTTCAGATTATGGAAGAGGAACAATAACATAATATTCTGTTCTATGTTTAAAAATAAATAAAAAAGATTGTGGATGCTACCAGTGAAAAGGAACAAGAAGTGGAAGATAGTTCAGTCGGTAAACACTTAACCATGAAATCATGAGCACCAGCATTTGGTTTTCAGTGCAACTGTAAAAGTCCATGCATATTGACACATATTTCTAGTACTGAGCTGTGGAGGACTTCTGGTCTTGTTAAATATGAGGATCATTCCTAAATCTCAGTGAGAGACATTGTCTCAGAAAACAAGATGGATGACATTTGTGGGAGTATACCTGAGGTTATACTCACCCACAAACAAAACACACGATGACCAAGACATACACAAAAATTCATCTGTACCATCATAAAAACACACATACACACATGCACATATGCACACACGTGCATGCATACACACACATACACACTGCAATAAGTATTTCCTGTGGTGATTATGTTAACTTTTAGAATTTGATCACAATCCATTATATACATGTCTTACCATAGTATACATTATGAATATATGAATATTGAACCAAAAATTAAAAGAAGAAAAAGCAAAACAAGATGAAATTATCTAACACCATCAAAAGCACAAGGTCACCTATGAGTATTGCTTTTCATTTGGATTTTTTAATAAAATTTCACATTGTTTAAATGTAGTACAATGTATTTCTATGTTATTTATATATTAATGTATATACAACTATTTTCTTGATTATTAGTATTTTTGGCATATTTTGCTTTCTATATCTTAAACACTTACATGACTTTTTAACAGTAATCTCAAATGTAGGGAGAACTAACATAATTCTAGTTGATTTGTTAGAGAAAGCAGTCTCTGAAGTCTTGTAACAAAACAGAAGGTAGGAGGTAAGCATTAGTGAGAAAACAGACAATCTATCCCAGTAAAACAATATAATGGCAGGGCATGCACCAATTAAGTTTGAGATTTCAGATGTATAAGTGTTCAAATATAGGAGAGTGATTTCAAAGGTAATGACAGAAAGGATTTCTAGAAAATGTGAGACACAAATAATATATTACCTTTCACCGAGTCAAACTACAGTGCAGTGGAAAGTACTGGGAACTCTACACAGAACAGCAGAGTTATCATTTGAGGAGATTCTATCTCTGGAAAATAATTTAGCACTGGCAATAACTTTTTAAAGCATCTTCTTCACATCCACAAAGACAATCAGAAATGAGTGTAGTGAAACCCACGTTAAAGTACCATATTGAGAAGAAGTATGGGTGAAGGCTCAAATAGAAGACCAAATCATGAAACTGGTTCCAGGATCACAAAATTTCAAGAGATCAATTAAAACCCACTGTAAAAAAGAATTTAAAGATCAGAGAGGACCCAGAAAATAAACTTATTAATATGTGCTACAATAACTAACTTCAATGGTTTTTCCAGATTTCAGAAGAAAAATAAAATGATTTAAAGTCCTGGAACGACATGGAGAAGGAGGAGAAGAACTTTGCACCTTTTTTATATACATTCCAGTAGAAAGGGAATTCATACACAATAAATCAAAAATAGGCAAGTTTATGAAAATACAGTTACATTTAAGAAATGAAAATTAACTTGTAGTTCATGATGTTTCAAATAAGAAAGTCAATGAAAATAGTGCAGACATGTATAGGACTTTAAGAAGAAATAAACTCAAGTGAAAATAATTAAAGAGAAATATATTTTAACAAAGCTGTTTTCCCTGAGTTGATAGCTTAATGAGGATTTGATGAATTTATAAGCAAAATCTCAAGGAGAATGTTCTGTAATGACCAGATGACTTACAACTGCACTAAAAAGAATTAATTCACAAGAGTTGCTATGAATACATTTCAAGTGAAATATTGACACCCCTGACTAATGTTCATTACATATAAAAGCTTCAGTATTTTATGTAAGACTAAGCCTTCAGAGAAATAATAAAGTCAAAGATAATGGAAAAGTTACACATGTTTGAATTTAGTCATATGATTTATAGAAGCCTTTGCTATATAAAATATTAGTTAGAAATTTAATACAAAAGAATATTTAATTTAACTGTATGTTATTATATATTGCATGCCGAATCATTTGATTTGTTTAAAAACATATGGGCAAATAAATGAAAAATCAAGCAATTACATTCAAATATATATACATATATATATACATATATATATATCATCTATATCTATATCATATATCTATATCTATCTATATCTGTATCTGTGTCTATATCTATTCATCAAACAGGAAAAAATGGCAAAGAATTCTAAAACTGTTGTGACAGCACATAAAGAAATTATTTGTAAGATATAACAAATACCTAAACAGAGAATTTCAGCCCTTTATCTATAGAGAAACTTTCAAAATGAAAACCCTGAGAGCTTTTCCCAATGAAACCATGAAATCTTCTGTGAAGAAATAAAATAGTAAGAGATGCTGTCTCGCTGGGACCAAATCTCCACTATATAACTAAGAGCATCCAGTCCCAGGTGTGTTCTTCTTAACTCATCTTACCAAAGCCTAATGTTTTCACAATTCAGCAGCAAAAAGGACACTTCAGAGGTGAGTTTGCTCCAAAACAGAAGCACATGAAGGAAGGATTAGTTACTTACTACTTGCTGTGATAAAGCAATTTTTTAAAAAATTAATATACTTAGATATTTTGTTTTATCCTGGTTTTATCCTAAATGAGAAAAATAGACCTGAAATTTTTCCTGTGTTCAAAGATACCAATAATGAATTCTGGATTTGGGAAAGTAATATTAATCAATAGATTTTAGCTTTCTTATTAATGAGCAAGATCTTATGCCCTTTATTACCAAATGCATGAGTAGAATATTTATAATAGCCTATGGTATCTATCGTTGAGCTTGTTTAATCTGGCATTTGCTTATAATATTGTATTGCTCTGCAATTCCGTAACTTCTTTCTAAATTTTTACATCTCCAGCTTCAATATAGAAGGGACCTTAGCCCGGATTGTTCGTGGTCATGAGAATCTGTATTAGAGATTCATTTCTGAAAGTCAATTTTCTCTAATAGATGAACATTGAAAAAATTTGAAGAACTCATACTCACATATATGAATTCTATTATAAAATATTAGTTTAAGTAAAATTTCCAAATCTATGCATTTGCTAGCGACATGCATTTGAATTTCTCATTTGTCTCAGTATATGTGCACACATTCAAAACAAAATAAAATCTTGTTTCCTCAACTATGTCAACTGCCCAACATAATTCAGTTTGCCCATGGCTGAAGTAGAGTTTTAGCTCTCAGTAACACAAAAAAATATAAAAATACCTACTTAGATATCTCTCAATAAGTTGCATTTTTAACTCATATCCTATCCAATCCAAATAATTTCAGAATGTATTAAATAATTATGTAAAACCCAGAACTGGCTAGTTTCATATCCAAATGCCTGATTCCTTCCACTAATCAAGGTGTCCTTCAATAAATGCTTAAACCTGTACATTATAGCTGTTTCCAGTGTCTGAAGAGAAGAAACAAAAAAGCAAAATACCTTATCATTGTGGCTTTATGTCCTAAGCCGCTATGTGTCTTTGAGTGTGATGGGCTGAAGACACGTGCACACGTACGAGTGCACACACACACATACACACACACAAAGGAAAGAGGTGGCTGGTGTTCCCTAGTGCTTGTACCACTCCAAGGACAGACAAGACAAGGACTATAATGGAATGAAGGAAAGACAAACACTCACACAGACTTGAAAAGTTGTCTTGAGTGGCCTCCTCTACGTCTCTGAGAGAGGAGCCTTAGCATCCTGGAAGCTCAGTGCATTATATAGAGTTGAACACGGAGGTTTTTATTTGATAAAGATGAACAAGGAAGCAGAGTTATTACATACAGATAGACAAGAAGGTACTGTCATTATTTACAGCTGACCAGGGGACAAGATTAGCTGACCTCAGAAAGGGAGTAGTCTCTGTATGGGAGCTGGCTTTTCAGGTCTAAACATCCAGTAGGAGAAATCTATGGCAGTCATTTTCTCTATACAGTATTGATATGCACACTCAGACCTTCCCACATGGACCCATGAAGTTTACCATCCCTCTAGGTCTGAGGTTATGGGATCCTCGGTATTCCCATGTCAAATGCATACATTCACTTGGGGCCTCCTTTGTTCACAGCTTCCGCACTTCCCAAAGAGTGTACTAAAGATTTCTTGAAATAGAGAACACTGTGTTAAGTATACCTACCAGGGCAGGCGTCTGTGGGAGGCTACCACTTTAGAAATTATCTAAATGAAATGGAAGAACCATCTTGGTAGGTGTTCATGAGGAAATTTTGCAGACAATGGGAAAGGCAGGCAAAATCTTTGAGACAGAGGTATACTTGGTCTCTAAGTGTCTGAGATAGGTTAAGCTAAGGAGAAAATGTCAGAATATGGGATTAAAGTAGAGAGTATACAAAACCTGCATGAAAAGTGAACTGTTCCAGCCACGGGGAAGGCTCAGACTTTTCAAGAAATGAGAGGATTTTAAAAGTGTTAAAGACATTTAAGTGCATTATATTATTAAATCTGTTCTTTTTTAATGTGTTAAGAAAGCAATTCCTGTTTAGTAATGGAGAAAAGAGTTGACTTTAAAAAAAACCACTATGTTTTCAAGTCCCAATGGGGGACCATTACATACGTACCATCTATAAGTTAATTCAATTTATATTAAGCTTATTTTTATCCTAAAAATCTAGTAATCTTATGTTCATCAAAGGCACATTCTCAACATATTGTCATTTATTTTTTTAAACTGGTGATTTGGGTGAATTCCAGTGGTAGAATTCGTTTTGTCTTAAAATGTGTGAGACTTTCAGTTCTATCTCCTGCTAATTGTTTTGATCAATAAAAAAATAAACACAGCTAAATGGTCTGTCTTGATTATAGATTTGGTATCACGTATAAAAGACAATGCTGTATATTGGAGGGTTTTCTTTCCTTTAACATAGCTTATTCTTACTTATTTTCTTAGCCATATCACCTATGTAACTTATATTTTCAGGACATATAATTTCTATTGTATGTAAAAGACACATTTCTATAAAATTACTAACAGTGATAGAAGTGTCCCCTCTGCTGTAGATTTTAGACAAAATGAGAGTAGCATAACAATATCATTTAATATTCTTTCAAAACAAATGTACTATTTATTAATTTAAAAATTTGGAAAACTAATTGACATTTTAATATATAATAATTTTGATCATATACTTTTTTATAGATGTGTGATATTCTTTACTTAAAATCTATATGAGCTAAAAAAAAAACTGGTGGTCTATTATCACCAACGCAAGCTCTCAATACTAGGTTACATCCAATTAACTTGTTTCCAAAGGGGTCCCATGGAAAATAACAGAGGCTATTATCAGGACTGTTGGTCGTTCTTCATAAACTGACAGCAAGGCTTCATTGCTGAAGACAATACCTACACAACTCACTGAACGTGGGAAGGTCAGACTGCTGCCTACATAGAATCTTCACCCATACATTCTAGTGTCTTTGTCATGAGAAGCTACCTAAAGAGAAATGTTAACACCAACTCACCCACATATCCTCTAATCTTCAATGTGGTCCTGGATGCAAAATATGCTATGGCAATAGTAGCACAAAGCTTGTGGGATAACCAAATAGTATCTGATTTTACTTAAGGCCCCCTCCTCAAGATACTTGGCACTGTGTGAGTATCCAAGAACCCGAGATTAAGTAGCTCAGACGCATAGGGTAAAGCCAAACACTACTCTAAAAAAATGTAGTTATAAAATAACCCCTAATTAGTAATTTCTTTAGCCATAATCAGTGAGCCTGCCTACAGTGGACGGGAACAAATATGAACGCATATAGCCAGACAGAGTGGAAAGAGAGAGAGAGAGAGAGAGAGAGAGAGAGAGAGAGAGAGAGAGAGA
>NW_021604660.1:2753229-2761842 GCF_004785775.1 Grammomys surdaster
GAGAGAGAGAGAGAGAGAGAGAGAGAGAGAGAGAGAGAGAGAGAGAGGGCTTGAAAGATATATTTGGGATGTCTCCATAAAATCCCACCCCTCAGAGTTCAGGAACCCCTATGAAAGAAGAGGCCAAAATAGTGTAAAAGCCAGAGGGGATGTAGAACATCAGGAGAAGAAAGTCCTCTAAATCGACAGCTCATATGAACTCACAGAAACTGGAGCCGCGAGCACCAGGTCCTCTGCGTATACAGTTTAGTTTTCAGTTTAGTAATTTTACTGGATTCTGAGTATGGAAACAAGGAGATATGTATGATTCTTGGGCTTTTTCTTGAGGATCTTTTTCTTCTTTTTAGTTTGCCCTGTCCAACCATCGATGTGATGGTTTTATTTTATCTTATTATATTCATATTTTGTTTTGTTGTTATCTCTTAGGAGCGTGCTCTTTTCTAATGACAGACCCAAAGGAAGTGGATCCAGATGGGAGGGGGAGCGGAGAAGGAAATGAAAGAAGTAGTGGGAGGGGAACACTGTAGTCAGGATATATTGTATGAGAGGAAAAAAAACTATTTTCAATAAAAGGGAGGGATAAAACATAACTTTTCTTTTTTGAAACAAGCTGTACTTTATTTCCTGCAATCATTATGGAAGTACACACTTAGAAAGCATTTCTATTTTGAGAGAAAGAAACGGCAACACCTGATGGTACACAACAAGAACAATGGACAGAATCAGGAAGACAAAAGGACACAGACTGAACAAAGGAGATGGAAAAGCCTTGTGTGGATGAGAGTAAAGCGGGTAAGGGTGTGGGGAGGGTGAGGGTGTCCAGTGTGGACTGTGTGGGAGTGTGGAGATGTGGGGGTGAGGGATGGGGGTGTGTGTCTACAGCTACTATTTGACAAAACTTGGCTATTTCTTTACTTTCCTTCCTTCCTTCCCTCCCTCCCTCCCTCCCTCCCTCCCTCCCTCCCTCCCTCCCTCTCTCCCTCCCTCCTTCCCTCCAGTGTTAAATCCCACAATGGGTCTTATACCCTTAGCAAGCCTCAGATGAGGGTGACTTTAAACTTCTGATCTCCTGCTTCTGCCTCTCAGTGATGGAATTCCAGGTATGCACCATAATGCTCAGAGCCCTGTGGTTCTGGAGATAAAACCCAGGGCTTTGTGTTTGCTAGAAAAGGACTCTTATCAATGGAACAACGGTGCTCTTCACTTAAGAATGCCAGCTCAGGTTGCCCGATCTGTACCAACTTGAGCTTGCACTCTGCTTCTGAAAACTGCTGATTCTTAAATGTCTGAAAAACACATTCAGGCCCTTTAAAGGTGAGACACATTGCTTACAAGCTATGTTTTTAATCTGTTAGTCACTATTTTACCATGTCTGCTGTAAAGTAACTCCTCACAACTGCCTGATAATGGAGGCAACAACAAGGAGAAACAGCAACAAACGTCACAGCAGAGAAGACTATGAAAAGAAGAAACAGGCAAAAAAACAAAAACCCCTTGATTTTAGGAACAAAGGAGGAAAAACACTACTTAAAACAAAGCTTCTGCCTAGACACATGCAAAATCTAATATTTATGAGCTTCCAGGGAAAATGGGAAATAAAATAATACATGGAAAATCATAGACGGACACAAAACATTTTTCCTGACAGCAATACAAGCAGTATAGAAAGGATGATTTTAACCCCATAGGGAAACAGTTTTAACCCACATATCCAGCAAAAGCAATTTTTTAAGGGACTGACAAAGGTTACCACGAACATTAACAATAGTAATAATAATAATAGTAATAATAATGACTAGTTAAGAAATATTTCTAAGAAGATAAGTTGAATTATACAAGAATGCTATAAAAATGGTAAACATTGCTTAGCATGGATGAAACATGCCATTATTCCCAACTGTTGGGAGACAAAGGCAGATGGATATCTGTGAGTTCTAAGACAGCCTTGTTTACATAATGACTTCTAGGCCAAACATGTCTAAATAGTGAGTAAAACCCTGCTACACACAAGGAAAAGAATGTGGTAGACATTCTTTACTAATAACTTGCTGCATAAGAATTAAATATAAAAGAGAAATTATCTTAATCAGAATCCAGTGCTTAATTTATAAATAATATGGATCACAAATTCCTAGAAACTAAGGGAGTATCCAGATCGTTGCACACTGGAGATGCAACAAAGTGCTGCTACAGAAGAAAGATGAGCAAGTATATCAAGTATTTAAAGTTGTCCCAACAGATAAAGACAAATAAAAATAGCCTTAACTGTGAAGAGGAATCATGATGCAACATATTTCCAGAAGAATCTCATCTCAGAACACAGGAGAAAACAATATATAGTGTGTCAATTAAAAATAGTATTTAGTAGTAGTTGAGATAGTTTGTTTTGATTTCTTTAAAGATAAAACTTGAGAGGGCTGGAGGTATGCCTCAATGTTTAAGAGTGCTTACTGCTTTTCCAGAGACTAGAATTTGCTTCTCATGTCTGGCAGCTCACAACCTCCTGAGACTGCAGCTTTAGGGTATCTATATCCTTGACTGGCCTCTGTGGACACCCACATATCCATAGCTTTGGGACACAGATACACATATTTCTCATATGGGCCAGGATCAAGAGGAATGACTAAACTTTCCACAGGACCTGAATATGTGTTTATGGACTATTGATCAGTGTGGACAAAACTAGCAACTGAACTTCCCTGTGGCTGACATTTACAACCCAAGACTGCTGGTTTACAGTGACTTCCTATTTAGATGAAGACACTCCCCCATGGTATACCTAACAAAAATCCTGAGGTTCCAAGCTACTGACAGCAGTAGATGCTCTTAATCAGAGTGTACACACCTTCGCTCTATCTCAGCTTTCCTATCCATGTGACTGTCTTTTCCTTATTTCCTTGCTGTCCTTATGGTTCGAGGACCCAAGCTACACAGGTCTCATTATACATGTTTCTTGTTTTGCACCACCATGTGTCCAACTGGTCTCTTGTTTGAAGATATTTGCAGTGTCAGCAACAGTGTTAGGTCATTCTATTCTATAGATTTTTTTTTTTAAATCTAACACGGGTTTTAAATTAGTAGTTCCTAAACAGTAAATCTTAAGAGCTCTTCTATATACACATAAAAGTGGCAAGTGCATTAGGTAATGAATAGGCTAATTAGTGGGATTATGGTAATCACTACAGAAGGTATACATAAATCAAATCATTACACTGTACTCTAAGAATATATATAATACTTATTTGTCAATCATTCTTTAATAAGGCTAAGAAAAGTTAGTAGTTATAAAAACCTCAAATTTATTGGTAGAAGTCTATAAAATTTTCAAGAACTAATCATTTTAGACCTACAACAACAGCAATTTTATGTAGTTGCATCTAATATGTAATGAAAGAAATTCACCTTAGCCAGTTAAGTTCCTCATGTTCAATATCGTTAAAACTTTTCCTCTGCAGCTTGAAACAGATTTACTCAAAACTCATTTCTTACATTACATTACTTCCACTTATACATTTTTAGTGTCTAAAAAATTTACAGCTTAATATAAAAATGATACACAGTTTCATTCTATACTCATATTTAATTTGTTGAATCTGGTGTGTGTGTGTGTGTGTGTGTGTATGTGTGTGTGTGTATGTGTATGTGTGTGTGTGTATGTGTATGTGTGTGTGTGTATGTTTGTCTAAAACAGAAAGTGTATCTCAGTATCATTATTACTAAAGGTTTTAGGTATTTGAAGTCTATAAAACTCTGCAGTTTTCTCTTGGTGTCCACAAGTTTGCTGGTTAGTTTATCTTAATTTAGCCTAAACTAGAATAACCTAAAAAGAAAAAAGAAAAAGTCAGGGGGAGGGAGAGAGAATCTCACTGAAAAATATCCTTTCTTAGGTTTGCCTGTGGGCTTGTCTGTAGGGGAATGTTTTGATTAATGATGGATGTAAGGAATCTTACAGTTGTACAGGTAATCCTGGGTTTTATAATTAAGTAGGCTGAACATGCAATGTAGAGGAAGCCAGTAAATACAGACATTGCTAAAGCTCCTGACACTGGTTCCTGCCTTGAGTTCCTGCCTTGGATTCTCTCAGTGACAGAAACATGAACAGACTATACCCTTACTACTTCATGTCACTATGGCCAAATTTTGTCACATCAACAAAGAAACAAGATAGAACAACCATTTTAATTTTTTCTTTATCTTTCCCTGTTTGCTCTTTTTCTAGAGGGAATACCTATTTATCCAAAACTAGATATGCCTAGTGCACTGTGCTAGGTGTTGGGCAAATAACGCTGCACAATGTAAAGTCTGTAGTTTTCACAGAGCTGACATGATGGCACTTGACATACTCCTTCCTTTCGTGTTGCTGAGCTTGTTAGGCTATCCTGCTAACCTAAGCTTTGAGGTCAAATATTCACTTTCACCTTGTTTTCTGAGCATTTTCTGTTCTTTCCCATCACAGAGGTATCTGAACGATCTGGATATTTCCTCTAAAAACACATAAACACTATGCCATAACCCCTTTAATCTGTATGAGTGCCTCGTTAATAATAATTAATGCTTAATGAAAAGAAAATGCTAACTACTCTGATTTGATCATAATAGATTCTATATATGTATCTAATAGTCACATTATACCCATAAGTTGGCATAATTTAAGAATATTTTAAATTAAAAAAATCAATGCACCATGTATTACACTATTGTATGATGTCATATATCATATGACTCCTTGTAGTCGTTCCAAAGCACATGGACACAAACACTAACAAAGGGCCTGGGTCTTTCCACTACCCTGTAGTAAATGTCTTAAACTGATGAGTAGACCAACTAGTACATACCACAGTGGTTCTGATAACTGTCACAGTAATATGAATGTTGGTAGAATGGGGCTAAAACAGGAAAGGAGGAGGGCAAAGAGGCCATTTGTCACTGAAAGTCTTTAATAAGAAATAAATTTAAATGTATGAGAAGTCTTGAACTTTAAAATTATTTTATGTATTTATTGTGGCGGAAGGTGTGTCATAGTGTATATGAGGAAAGGAGGGTAGAGGACAGTTTATATGACAGTTTATAACTCATCTTCTATCATGTGGTTTTGAGAATAGAAATCAAATCCTGGGGCTTGATGGTGTGTGCCTTTACATATTGAGCCATCTCACCAACTACAGTATTTGATTTTTGAGTAATTTTGGCACCATTGTTTCCTTGAAATATTAGTTATGCCTCTAAAAGTTCCTAGAAGTAAAATGTACCAACAAAATTTAAAAGTGATGGATATAAATCCCAGAGAGCTGGCTCACCAGATGTATACATTTTGCAGCCTCAGAGCTATTTTTAAATTCACGGAGTTTTGCCAAAACCTTTGCTGGTGGAAAAGTCACACAGGTTGAGTCCTACAATAGATTAGAACAAAGTAGAGACAAGAAAGCATCTGAGTAAACTGAAACTCATTAAATAGTTAGCAAGAAACAATATCAGTCAATTAAGTATTGATGTGGAAGAGGGGGAAAGAATAACATGAATATGACCAGGAAGATGAAAATCTTCAAGCAGTTATTTAGAAATGGATGAGGAAGGGGAGAAGGGATGGAGAGGGATGTAAACATCATCGAAATGTGTGAAATACTAAAAAAACTAATATATATTTTACTAGAGTGAATAGACAGACGTGGTATAACACATTTTTAAACTACAACTTGAGAGGCAGAAGCAAGTGGATCTTTGAATTTCAAGTGTCTATAAGAATTTAAAGACAAGCAGGGTTTATCATATTTCGTATAGAGAAATTCTGTTTTTTAAAGGGGGAAGTTAATAAAATACACATCGATAGGGGTAAATAAATATCGTAACATAGCAATTTGAGATTAAGTGTACCATTTATTGGAAGACCTGATGATCTTCAACACTGAGAGTTCCAACATTATTATTCAACATAGTTTGGAAAATTTAAAGACATTAGTTATTTGAATGTCTGAATGATTATATCACAAAAAGTTTTTAGTATCAGGCCAAAGTTTTCTCCTTTTGAAGAGATTTTAATCCAATTAGATAGATGTTGGTTGTAGCTATAATATGAGTTCCACTATTGCTAATGTTGGTCATTGTTTTGGTTCCTTGTCATTAGAACTGGATAGAGCTACGGCTTTCTCCTTTCCCTTGGAAGCTTATGTACAGCTTCTGGTACTAAGAAAGCTAGACTGCAGGAGGGAGGTTTTCAGGTTAGAGCCAACTTTAATCTTCCAAGTCTTGTGTACAACATTGTCTTCAGCAATAGGACTTACTTTCAACTTTTGTAAGGCAACTAAGGGCTACAGCAATAGCCTATATTGTTTGAAGCATCACTTGGACTTCCCAGATCAATGGCTTGAATGTAGGTATCTCATGATTGGTACTGGGGAATTTTTAAAATAGTCTGTATTTTTTGAGGAACAATGTTAGCCTAAGTAGCATAATATCATTTGAGATATATTTATATATAAATACAAATTAATATGTCTATCTCTTTTTCAATTCTTCTGAGTGGATAGCAGGCTTTTGGGTTCTAGCTGTCCCTCTTTTTCAGTACTGGAGCTATAGGTGCATGCACTGTGCCTAGTTTGACTATGTGAGTGCTGGAAATCAAAACTCAGTTCCTCATGACAGTATAGTAAGCACTTTGCCCACTGATTCATTTTCTCCCCATGTCTCTTCACTATACTATATAAGATGACCAATAAAGTGAAGTCATACATTGCAGAGACTACATCTGCTTCTCCAATCAGATGGAAACCTTTGCTTGGGAAATTTCTTGTTATGATGTAATGATAAAGTAGTCTAATCACTAATGAAAGACCAGGACCTTAGTAAGGGTATGTATATGAGTCCTGTGACTTGATTTTCACATTATGTTTACTATGATGCACATTGGTAAAATAATTCCATTTCTGGTAAAATTAAAATATAACATATGATGTTGACAGCTAGATTTGTACTAACTCTGGTTATATTCTGTGAGAAAACTCAAGCATGGATGGAGACAGTGGTGGTGGCAAGGAAAGCTATAATTACAATTCTAAATAAAGTTTAAGGCGAAGGACTCACTCAGGAAGTAAGTGTAATTTAAAAAGCTAAAGAAAGTCAGAAGAGTTCAGGGAAAATTCTGGGGAAGACGATTCTGGGCAAGAATCTGTATTTTCTGTGAAAATACAGCAGGAGCAGAAGCTTTAGGGCATGAGATATCTCAAAGGTGTCTCAAAGACAGAGATTATTGGAACTATCTGGAGATAGGCCCTGACTAGGGGAGAATAGCAGAAATTCAAACTTTCTGGTTAAGGGCTGGTATGATATATTTGACTTCCACTGTAAATATAAGAGAATGGATTTGGAGAACAAAAGTATCAAGTCCCATGTTATTTCAAAAATAATACTCATTTCTGTCACATAAAGAAGTGTAAAGGCATGCTAAGAAATCATAGTAGAAAGTTTTTCCAATAAAGCAAGTGAGAAATGTTGGTAGTTTGGACTAGGATGTGAGTGGAAGAGCCAAGCAATAGTGGCTTCTTACCAAAGTGAATTTATAGGGTTTGCAAAGAAAGGCAACATGAATTCAGCAATAGAAATAAATAGTAATAATAAATGATTTGGCCTAAAAACTAGAAAAATGAACTTCCTCTTCTCTAGTGGTAGAGAATCAAGAATGAACAGTGAAAATATGGGCTCATATTTGGACATATTATATTGAAGAACAATTTTTATTTTTATTATTTATTTATCTTTCATATATTACATTGCTACTGCAGTTTACCCTCCTGCTTTCCCAGCTGAATCTCCTCCCCCACATTCACTCACACACAGAACCATCCCCCCTTCGCCTCCCTTTAGAAAGGATCAGGCCTCTCAGCAACATCTATGATACAACAAGACCAGGAAAAAACTCTCACATCAAGACTGGAGGAAGTGACCAAGAAGGAGAAAAATGTCCCAAAATCAGGTTAAAGAGTTAGTGACAGCTCCGTTCCCACTGTTAGAAATCCCACAAGAACACCAAGCTACACAACTATAACACATATGCAACAGGTCTAGGTCAGACATATTCAGGCTCCATGGTCTCTGAAAGCAGCAATGAGTCCTTGTCAGTTGGTTCTCTAGGCCTATTATCTCTTTGATCCCCCATGTTTCCTGGCCAGTTCCTTCTGGCTCTTCCCATCCTTCCTCTCTGTCCTCCAGACTGATTCCCCAAGGTCCACCTAATGTTTGGCTGTGGAATTCTGTATCTGCTCTCATCAGTCGCTCTTTGGTCCTTCTGATGATTATGCTAGGCTCCAGTCCCAGCACTTCCCGCAGGCAGGCCCAAAAGTAAGTCAAAGATTTTGCGGCTGGGAAGAAAAAGTTTCGTTTTAAAACATAAGCATAGAAATGTTGACTAAAAGAGACATATGGTGGCATAGTCTTGCAATCACAACACTTTAGAGACAGGGGTAAACGTCATCACAATTTTAAGGCTAATCTAGTCTACAAAGTATGTTCTAGGCAAGCAAGGGAGATATGTTGAGAGCCTATCTCAAACACATACACACACACACACACACACAGAGAGAGAGAGAGAGAGAGAGAGAGAGAGAGAGAGAGAGAGAGAGA
>NW_021604660.1:2761852-2776983 GCF_004785775.1 Grammomys surdaster
AGAGAGAGAGAGAGAGAGAGAGAGAGAGAGAGAGAGAGAGAGAGAGAGAGAGAGAGAAACAGATACATAGAGACACAGAGAGATACAGGAGAAAGACAGATAAACAGAGAGACATAGAAATAACAGACAGAAAGAGACAGAGAAACTTTGGTACACACACACAATATCTAATAAGGAGTTGTATACAAAAAGAAATTCAGTATTTAAAAGAAATGTCGTCAGCACAGAAGTGACTCTTACAATAATGACCCTGGTAAATATCATCAAGAGTCCATTTAAAGCAAGAGACATGGGTCTGTGATTAAGAGTAGTTGTTCTTGCAGAGGATCTGGGTTCAATTTATAGCGTTCACATAAAGGCTCAAATCATCAGTAGTTCTAGTTCCAGAGAATCTGATGTTTTCCTCTGACTTCTATGAGTACCAGACACATATGTGATGTCTGCATGTACAGGCATGCAAAACTTTCATACACAAAGTAAAAATATATATCTAATAATTTTAAAAAGAGAGATCTAGATATTTGTATACCAGGACATGCAAGTGTTTACTGTGACATAGATATAAAGGAAGAAGCAAAACTATGTTTTTATAACCGTTATGTTAATGATTACTCAAGAGTTACTGCTCTCATTTTTATTTTCAAATCATAGTTTAATGTGTCTCTGAGGTTCAATGTGTTTTGGTGAGTCATAAGAAACTGAGTGATAAAAAAGTGCCTATTTGAGGATGGTCAAGAAAGTGAGATACTTTCAAATACATAAAAATGCTGGACTTCAAGAGAGAAGGAGGGATCCACCATAGAAAATGTTGCTCTTGGTCCAGTAAGACAAAGACAGATTTAGTGACCAAGAGACGAGTATTGCCTAGTAAGGATAACTATTGAAAATAATTTTCTAAGCCTAAAATTTTAAGATGCCAGACTTGTTACATAACCAATAGCTTCAAATAATTTTTCCATGTTATCTATCATTTTATGGTGACACTGATTGATCTATAAATGCTATGCTGATGCTAATTGCCATGAAAATAATATCAAAATTAATAAATATGTGTTAGGAATTTATTTCACCTCTTTCTTAAGTTACTATTTCTTGTTCAGTTTCCCTTGAATAGTTCTAGAATTTTCTTTGATCTGTGAATAATCTTCTTCACATACTCTAATATCAATATGCTCACTCAGTATGTTATTTTGGATGGGCGTGGTGGCTATAATACTAATATTTGGAAGCAGCATTGCCCTGAATTTGAGGCCAGACTTTATTAAATAGTAAGATCATGATTAGGAAACAAAAACAAAAAGCAATAGAAAAATGTAATAAACCTTCTCTTTAATATACCTTGATAATAACAAAATAGAATGTTTGTATAGGAACATTTTTTTCCCTTGATTTTATAATTCTGATAATTCCTAAAATTTTTCTATTACCGAAGACAAAATTTGTGTCTTGTTTTAGCTCTGAGTGATTGTCCCTTTTCATTTCTGATTTTCCCTCTGAATGTTTGTCCCCCTTATTCAAAATAAGATGTTGAATACATTTTCTTAAAGTGGTCCTTAAATATTTTCTAAGTCTTACCCTACACACTAGCTTCAACTTATTCCGTAATTTTCATTTGAAATTGCTCATGTCATTTGCCTCTTGTTGATGTCCAAACTAGGGGTTTCTCAGAATGGAAACTTCTGTCTTCAGTACCTCTATAATGGTGTGTAAACCTGGATAGTTGACCAATGAGTCTCAAAGATTTTCCTCCATAGACAGTTCTTCCCTACCTGATTATACAGTGACTTAGCAGCATAGCCTGTGCCTTCAGAAGACCTGATTTCAAAAACTGGTTTCCTCACTTTCTCTGTTAAGTGACCAGGAACATTGTTCCTATGATTGGAGAGGAGGTTGGTTCAAAATTCCAGGCCTAGGAATGGAGATATATTACAATGACATCATCCTTCAAAAAAAAAAAACCTTAAAATCTTCTGTTTCCCCTAAGCCTTTAATTGTGGCCAACCACTGAGAAAAATCCACCAGGTAAAACATGCAGTTTCAACTAAATTTATAGAACGTAACTCTTAAGAAAACCTGAAAACATTAACAAAAAAATGTAAACTTCTTTTAGAAGTTTGGATTTGTATATGAGAGTATGTGATGGAAATAGAAGTTAAAAATAAATTCAAACTGAATTTAAGTTCATTATGATTAATATATTTGAGTTGTACAAATGAGCAAGTTTTACTAAATAGTGCACATATATGCGTGTATCATGTCTTGATCGGGCCACCACCTCGTTGTTCTCTCTGAGCCCCTTTTCTTTGCCACTCCTTCTCTTCCCTACCTGTTCTACAGAAGTACCTCTTCTAATTGCAGGTGTACTTCATTTGTTTGTTTTCACCTTTGCAATAAAATATACAATGCATTTGTTTCTGGGTCTGGCTTATTCTACATTAACTATTACAACTTATTTCATCAAATGACCTGATTTAACTATCTTCTGGGGGAGGGGGCAGAGTTGCATATGTGTGTGTGTGTGTTTGTGTGTGTGTGTGTTCTTTATTCATTCCAGTTATTGAGCACCTAAGCTTATTCTCTATCCTGACTGCTATGAATAGTGCCACAATAAACATGAATACTCTACAATCTTTTTCACTGATGTCATTTTCTTTGAATATATACCCAGAAGTAGGATGACTAGATGGATGGTTCTATTTAGTTTAGCTTTTTTTTTTATTTTGAAAAAGATCCATCCAATTTGCCATAGTGGTTTTAAGAATTTGCATTTCTTCCAGTAGATGATAGATATTTTTAATCTTCACATTCTTAATCATTTATTACAGAAATTAAATTTCAGATTTGTTGTCCGTACTAGAATGTATAATCATATGAATTCTGTGAGTCATAGAATCAGGCCATTTGGTGCCTTCTAATTTAAAATTGAGAAAACTGAAGTTTACAGAGAGAGATGTTTCAAAGTTATTCATCCTGTTAGCAAACAACTCAGACAAATGCTTCGCATGGAGAGGTTCCCCTGTCTTAGAACCTTGAAAAGTT
Source organism: Grammomys surdaster (assembly GCF_004785775.1). NCBI lineage: Eukaryota > Metazoa > Chordata > Mammalia > Rodentia > Muridae > Grammomys > Grammomys surdaster. The sequence goes on from NW_021604660.1 coordinate 2,764,892, forward strand.
CTTGACCAATGAGAAGCAACAAAAAAGCACACATTCTGTGTAAGGATGAATGAGTGAAGGAATGAATGAATGAATAATAAGAACTAAGATAACTTAAGTTTGTTGACTTTTTTTTAATCCACATTCAGCACCCAGCATTGGTTCAGAGAATCTCTCAATATTCTCTCCATCATTTCGCATCAGCTTTTTCTTTAGCCAGTATATAGAATATAAAGAACAGAGGGAGAGTACAATACAAACACTTACCAGGAAATGAACTCCCTTCCCTCAACCTCCCTGCAAACAGGTAGCAGTACCGCAAATACACTCATGGATGAAATGCTGACAGATGGAAGAAAAAAATATTCAAAGAAGCATTTGATACATTGAGGAGAAAGAATTACCACTGTGTTGATTTACTTTTTTAAAAAAAATCTGAGATAGCTTATAGATTCAGCAGATTTATCCAGTCCACCATAGCTATCCTTGATTTAGACCCATTTGCAAGCAGAAAAAAAAGACAAAAGAAAAAAGAAAATGTTCTTGACAAACCCCCTGTGTGATTTTCATGGTGTTCAAGGGCTTATTAATGAAAACATAAATTCTGAAAGCAGTCCTGGGTCCTGGATAGAAGCCGATACTGTGAGCCAAAGGCAGCTTTATTCCTCCACATGCTTAAATGTACCTGTGTGAATTGAGGAGTTGTCATTGAATTACTGCTCATGCAGAAGAGAGAAAATTAAATGGGAGACTATTTAAAGAAAATTACAACTAATAGAAACATCAGATTTATATATCAAATTGTAGTAGCTCAACTTCAGAAAGCCTTCAGTATTTCTTATGTGGTGAAGCTCAGACCCCATAATGAACTTAGTCATGCTTGAATTTGAATTTTTATATCCAAAGTGCTTTGTTGAAGGGTAGAGAGATGCTTATTAATAAGAACCTGTGTTTTTCCCTTATATAAATTTTGACCCTAGTACCTAGTTGTGAAAATAAGGCCATGTAATAGCAATTCATTAAACAGATTATCCTTGTCCATTCCTTTAAAAAAAAAGATAGAGTTTATATTAGGATTTCATATGTAGAATAAAAATAGAGAAGAGCATTTCTTTTTCACTTCAGTGATCACCATGGACTCAATAGTTTACTGTACCACAGACCACATTTTTCATATAGAGTCCTTAGTCTTTTCTAAAGCTAAATCATTGCCAAGATAAGTGCAATCTTATTTCCTTTCTCTCATCATAGTATGAAGTCTCTATATAAAGAAATAGTATGCTACAGAATTGCATGTGAATGCCTAGGTTCCAGAACACCTAAAATTTTGAATTTACTTCACTGATGATCACATTTGCAGGCAGCCTTGTTACTGAATGCCAGGTGAGCAGCAACCAGTCATCTAGAAATGTAGCTGATTTGTTTCAGAGTATTCATGGACCTGGGAGGTCAACACCATAGCTCAGTGGAAAACACACGTACATGAGAGGACTGGTGACATAACAGCAGTAAAAAACACAAGGTCAACAGTCATAAGACGTAGACTTCACTTCCACCCCTCTTAGACTCTAGCTATCTTATCTTCAATACCTGTCGTCTTGTTTCTGAAATTCATTGATAGGATCACTTGGTTTTCCTAGCTTATCAAATGATTCTACAGTGTACACAGGTTAATGAGTGCAAAGTACTTTATATAGAGCTCATGTATAGAACACCTTCATTGATTGTCAGATAAATGGATGAATATTGATAGTGTTGTCATTGCTGATACTTACAGATATATGATACATGATATTTATAGAAAATACATTCTCAACCCTATCAGCACGTTGTTTCAAGTTCTCATATTGACAGATTAAGTTTATTAGTAGATATTTCTCCTGTCATTGGTGCATGCTTTTAATTCCAGTACTCAGGCAGCACAGGCAGGTAGATCTCTATGCATTCAAGGCCAGTCTGCTCTATAAAGCAAATACTATGCCATCCATGGCTACATACTGAGACTCAATGTCCAAACAACAACAAAAGTTCTCTGCTAAAATCCTGTGATGTTTCTGGTTGAAGAATTCAGGTGGAAAACAACTGTGATGTCCTATGGAACAAAAGATGGAGTCCATGAGAAATGGAAGCTATGAGTTCCCAGATTGCTGAGATCTATTATGGATTTACATACTCTTTGAATGGTATAAAACAGATGATGAGAGAGACAAAGACAGAGACAGAGACAGACAGGCAGACTCAGAGACAAGCACTGTCCTATCAAGTGTTTGGCTTAATCCCTCCTCACCCATGTTTCTGAATATGTTACTGGTTATTATAATTAAACTTATTGGTTCACAAAATAAGTCATGAAAAGAGGGGGTTGGTGGTTACTTGTAAAGAGAAACAGACTCAGCAAGAATAGAATAGAGACAATTGAGGATAAAGTTAGCAAGTATAACCAAAATACATGATATATGTGTGCAAAACTGTCATGATGAAACTTTATGACTGATTCATGTGTCATAATAAAATATAATAAAAAATATAGGTGAGGAGCATAAGTGGGATTTAACTAAATTCAGTGTTGTCGAGAAGGGAGGCAAGTGAAGCTCTATTGGGATCAACTCCATGCCAAGCACTGAGGTAGGGTCAGACAGAGAGGCAGGCTCCTGTTCTCTAAAAACTTGCCAAAGGTCAATATGATTCTCGTCAGCTTCAGTAAGCTCTATGAAGTTGATTATGAATCTAATAACATATCAAAGAGTGTGAGTTGTGAGGCTGACCAGAGTGTGATGATGGGTCTTAGCATGATGAAATTATGAGGAGGACCCAGACCTGCCCTCACCTTGCTTGCTGCTAGGATTCACTTTAATTGTCTACGTCCTTGCCCATCTAATGCTTGGAAGTCTTAGAGCCTGGAAAGCCTCTTTGCTTGCCCAGCATGACTTCCAAACCTAAAATGGCATGGGACTGTACAGAAATGTTTGCGTAGATGACTGCCTCTATAGATTTTGCGAGTTAGCTTCAATCTGATTAAGCATGTTTAATTTTCTTAATTGGGATCAGGAAAGCCACAGGCTTTCAAATGACAGTGACTGGTACTAGGATTGCCTTGACTGATAACAACAGAAGTGAAAATTAAGTTTGTTACTAACACAGACTCGAAGAGATCTATACGTGAAAAAGGAATCATGTCAGCTGGAAACAAAACATTATCGCCTTGTAATTGAAATATGAGCACATCCACACAGGATATGTATGCTCATTTAGAATGTGAAGAGTTACCTGGGAGACACGTTGAAACTTCCTTCTTACGGGTTGTGTAATTAAAACAAAGGAGTTTCCATTCACACCAATCCCGGAAAAGTTATTTCAGAGCCTTATTTTTTTTTCCAAAGGGGAGAGGGTTTATTCAGTGCAGAGGGCAAAGGAAGGGAGAGAAATGGGAGAAGATGGTGGAGAAAGAGGAGAGAAAAGGAGGCTGGCCATGACCACGTGGAGAGAGGGGGAAGGGAAGGGAGGAAGGGCGAGGAGAAGCTAGAGGCAAGAGAGTAAGAACTCAGAGCCTTATATTTAGAAGAGAAATAGCTCTGTTATTTTTTTTCTAATGCTAAAGGATACGAAAGAAGTATACATTCTTTCTCCAGTGGTGATTGTTTTCTTAATAAAGGGCTGAGGTAAAATTAAACAGAAGGAAAAAGGAGGCAGTGGAAAGATAAAGAATTGGACAGTCAGGGATTATAATTTTAAAAATTATTTGGCAAGAATGCTTTCCTTTCAAAACTAATTTGCATGCATGACTAGTTACTGACCAACACCAAAGAAAGAATAACTGATTCCTCCCCCTCCTTTCTCAACTGAGAGTGCACTGTGCTGGATATCCTCTAGTCATCCTCTGTCAACAGTCTGTCACAACACTCCAATTTCTGCAGAGAACTTGTTCAACAGACAACAACAAAGGGGTCCCAGAAAAATCTATGTTTTTTCCATGAAAGGTTCCCAAGAGTACCCAAGAAATAGGCCAACAGCTATAATCTCCCAGATCATCAACCTAGACTCTAAGGAATAGAAAGAAATATGAGTTTTATTAAGCAGGCAATCTAATTGAAAATCAAGGATGTCACCCATCATACCTTTCCCTAATTCACCCATCAATCAAGAAAAGGGAATTTTGCTGAACAGCAAACAATCACAAGTCTCACTAGTACAACATCAAGTTGAATTTCAAAGATGCCAAAAGTTATGACATATAACTATTTAATCGTTCCACATGAAATTTTGCAGTCTATAAGACAAGATGCTAGTGGAGGTTAAGATCGAGACCTTGGCCTGATCCATCATCGTAGCTTACATTAATATTCATTGACTTCAGTCTGCAAGCTACAACTGTGTGTGGTTTAAAAAGTGCAGGGCGTAGGGCAGGTCAGGTGAGCCGGCGCCCCACACCCGATGCAGTCCCAGGAACCGCGGCTCGGTAGGCGGTCCTCGGGACTCAGCAGCACTCCCAGCTGATGGTTCAATCTCGCCAGCGCTCTGGGGCTCCGGCAGCTCGCATGCTGCTGCAGCAGTGATGACAGGGTCCCGGGAACAGGGACACAGGGACCCAGCATGGCAGAGGGAGAGTGCCCTGTGGACGGCTGTCGCAGGGAATGCAGGGAGGGGCTTTCCTGGGATGAGTTTCCCATTTACAAAGAAGAGTCCAAAGTTCCAGGAGACACGTGGAATTGAAGACATGAAAGTTTTATTGGCCGTAATAGTTGTATCTGGAATGAAGTGCTCTCCCACAAAATGCCAGGAGGGGCATCATTATATTGCGGAGCAGGGAAAGAGGAGGGGCTAGGGAGATGAAAATTTAGTTATCTACACCCCTGGCCTTTAGGTAATTCATTAATATGTAAATCTTGAGGCAGACGCCTGTTTGTCACGCCCTCTACCTGTGCCCTACGTGACCCAGCATGCAGGTTAAATGGAGGTGGGACTGCATGTTAGGTCTTTGGGTTCTAGGGGTGTGGCCAAACACCCCAGGATGTCTTCTATAGCCCCACAACTGTTTATCTGTAATGGGATGCTAACAAATGTAAATGTTGCAGGACCAGAAAATAATGCTTTGCTCAGACAACACAGGACAATTCTTGAAGGAGAAAGCAAATGCAGAAGCTAAATTAATTTCAGTTTGGTGAAACCTATACTTAAGTACATATTTAACTCTACAGAAATGTGAAGCCCAGGGAATAGGGTACTGAAGAGGATACTGAAACATGAGGAATTTAGGCTGGACACTGGGCAGACGCTCAACTCAGTAATACAAAAGAACATCTGCTAAACAGACTCTGAACTTGAACTGCTCTTCTGAGGAAGGATGCTGTTTGTGTATAACAATCAGAGCTCATCTCAAAACTGACAAGATACAATCTGCTCCCTTTTTAAAAACAATTGTTTTTTTTTAAAATCTGGTCATGCATTCGTATAAAGAACTTGCCTGTTCGTTTGCTTATTTAACAGAGAATATTAGAGTATGTTTCAGGAAAATGAGAATACTGGGAGGAGTTGGAAGAATGAGAAAGAGGGAGGTGGGAAAGATCTGGGAGGGGATGAGAGAGGGAAAAACTGTGATCAGACTATATTGTATACAATATACATATTTTAAATTTAAAAATCATACACATTTTTTCTTGTTGCATGTCTAATCTGCATCATTTTGTTTATACGGAAAGACTAATCTCTACATTTATCTTATTGCATGTGTATCTATAATAGCAAGTGTTCCTTGGAAAATCAAAACTGATGGAATAAATATGTATTACAAAGGGAGTTTATTAGCTTGCTTACAGGATAGGGTTGAGACAGTCAAAATATCCATCCATGCATTGGTGTTCAGTTCGTGTTGGAAGGCAGGGGAAATTGAAGTTGGATGTCAGCAGTGGTAGCAACAGGTGTCCTCATTATCAGAGAGCAAAGTCAGCCCTGTGGTATCTTCATACCTGGGCTGCCACAGGAAAGTGCTCCCTACCCTAAGGTCCCACTTCAGTCAATTCTTGAAGGAAACATCTTCAGATATGTTCCCTGTTACATGATCAAAGATGTAAATGAGTTGTCCACCAAGATTCATCATTGTGATACCTTATGTCTTAAAGACAAGAAAAGAAAACTTAGCCAGTTGCAGTGGTGCACACCTTAAATACTAACACACTCCGGAGGCAGAAGTAGACAGATCTCTGTGAAGTTTGAGACCAGTCTGGCTCATAAAGTTCCAGGAAATCCAAGGCTTTGTAGCAAGTCCCTGTATCAAAAACTGAAAAGAAAATAGATACCAACAATGTTCAGAGGCTGGCTTAGCACACAGAAAATGGCCACCAAAGAAGATGAATCTGGTAAATGTATGAGTGGAAGTAGGTGATCAGTTCCCTGTACTGAGTTAGTTATTTCTGCATACATAGTGCATAAATGCTCATGTATGTATATATATGTATATAAATACATACATGTATGTATTTATTTGTGACCTCTAAATGTTTTCAACCCTGTTACTTTTACTCATTTACTGTAATGGAACATACATGTTTCTTTCTTCCCTGAGGTATATTACTACTCCATCCTTTTATAATAAAAGAAACTTGAAACTCTTGCTTAGCTGTGGCCTTGGTCTTAAACTAATGAAATAAGATTAAAAATGAGGGACTAGACTGATAGCTCAAGGCCATCCATATCTCCAATTTCAAAGGATCTGGGACCTTCTTTTCATCTCTGTACACATCAGGCATCTGTTCATACGTATGCATACATGTAGTCAAAATACTCACATGTGTAAAATATAAATCCCTACAAATACACATAAATATTATCAAAGATAAGAACAGAGGAAATAGAGAAGATATACTAATTATCTAGACTACAGAAACAGGAATTGATAAAAGGACCAGAGATTAAAAGGATCAAACTTAAATAAAAAATAACATTTCTTGTCCTGGACATTGACATTGATAATTAGATATTTTTCTAGATCAATAGTTATTCTACCTGCAGTGAATTCACAGTGACTTTTCTTTTTTTCATTCTGTGGCAATGAGACACTTGTGAATTATGTTGACAGGCCTAGACAAAATGAAGCCAAAGCAAAAATATTTGACAATAAAATTTTTTCTTTAGAAACATTAATATGTGCTATGGTTTTGATTACATGTATTAAACATTATACTTTTTAATACCAAAATCTAATTTGACAAATTCACCACGGCACTAAAAATGTATGTTTCATCACTTACAAACTGATTTTGTGTTGGGTAACAACACTGTAAACGCTAGGGAAAAGAATTTCTAATCACAGCAGGGAAGAATTACCTCCAATTATTTTAAGAAAGTTCCTGAATCTTAATCTGTCTGCATCAGCAGACTGTGAAGACTTCAGGTAACATCTTATCTAAAAACATGCTCTACACAATGAGGACACACCGTGCTTGTTAACTGAAAGTCCAATGTCTGGCTAACGCTGAGTTACTTCATATAATATAATGTGTAAGGAATGAATGCAGAAACATTGCCCAATGAAAATGAATTTTGAGAAAAACTTGAAGCAGTTTATTGGTTTTAAATTTTAGCTGACACTGGTGGTGACTCGTTGAAAGTATCACTGGTATAAATATTACTTCAAACCTTAAGTAGTTTATTCCCTGGGAGCTCTGGGAGATTTGGTTGGTTGATATATTTGTTCAAACCAACAACCAAAGAGTACACATAGAAGGACCTGTAGCTCCAGCTGCATATGTAGCAGAGGATGTCCTTATCTGGCATCAGTGTAAGGCTCGATGTCCCAGTATAGGGGAATGCCAGGAGGGTGAGGTGGAAGTGGATTGGTGGGGAAGCATCCTAGAAGCAGGGGAGGGGGTAGGGGGTATGGGATAGAGGGTTTCCGGGGGGGAAACCAGGAAAGGGGATAACATTTGAAATGTAAATGAATAAAATATCCAATAAAAAAGGTTTTAAAAAAACGTAGGTAGTACTTTTCTCTGAGTGCTTGGTTTCTTTGGTGATAAAAGGCCAGGAAAGGGCTTGAAGTCTTGCTCTGTGTACTCATTCTTTATGATCAAATAAACAGCATGAAACTGCTGCATGACATGCTGCTGTTGTAATTCTTCCTGACAATTAGGTGATTTTCATCTTAAAGGATTCCGGTTATGATTGCACACTTGGCATGCAAAGGGCAGAGATGCTGCTTTTTGCCTTACAGTCTCACTTCAGTGAAGTGTCATACAGAGCTAAGTTTGGCTAAAAATATGCACAATGATATTTAAAAATTGACATGCAATTTCCTCTTCAGTGGCAAAGGAAATATTTCCAGAAGTGCAATGGCAATCATTCTTTCCAAATTAACAATGATAAAGGAAACCTGGTTTCAATCTCAGATCAGGAGACTTTTTAAAAAGGAAAAAAGAAGAAAACCTTTATGAGTGAAAAGATTTTATCTGGTAATGTAAGGTTATATTTTGTTCTCTAAATTTGGATTTTTCTGCAGGAAGAGTGAGTGGTCAGAGAGGATGTTGCCTTACAGTCTAGCATATTTAAATAGGCTTCACTTTAAAAAATTGTGATGTTCACTTCACAATAAAACATACATAGAGGTATATGGGGAAAGGAGAGTAAGAATTTGTAAGCATTATTTGTATTCAATGCTAGGTTCCTAAAAGAGAGAGGAAAAAACCGAATAGAAATACCAATGAGATATTTGGTGGGGTTAATTCTCCTTTACTGTGCTGTCATAGACGGGATTGTTTACAAATCTGCATATAAAAATATAAATCTGCATATAAAAATATACCCATTCTAAAGCACAGGGGCCATGTGAAAAATAGGGCACAAAGAAATTGAAGGCTAGTATAAGCATGGCTGTTGCACTCATGAACACACAGCACCTGCACTTTAAAAAATTGTGATGTTCACTTCACAATAAAACATACATAGAGGTATCCTCTATGTACAAGATACAAGGTATGTACAGAATACAAGGTATCCTTGAACAAAACTTGGGCCTGTCAACAGACAGTTTTGGATGGGGCAGGGATTCTTGGGGCCCCATTTTTCATTGGGGAACTGTAATTCAGTTGATGAATGCTGAGGAGAAAGAGCCATGTCTTCAACTCCATAGCCCACAATTCTTCTGTGAATAGCCATATATATATATGTCCTATCTTTACTCTGATTCCTATATTTTTGAATCCTTAACATTGTATTATAGTTACATCTCATAATAGTAATATGTACACATAGGTCATACCTAGGAACAGTATGTTAATTACATGACACAGATGTGTAGATAGTCAGATCATCTAGGATTTTGGAAGTATATTCCATGAGATTTGTGCAAAATTAGCTTATCATACATTATTACACATTATGCAAAGCATATTTCCATTTCTAGGGGACATAGGATGGTGGAACTCCTTTTTTATCATAATTGATATGTTGTTTCTTAACCATTTTAAATAAGTTATACACATAATAATTCAACAGTTCTTTAGATTTAATCATGGATATCCTCCATATTTTTTTAAAAGAAAACTTCACAATCAATTGGACAAGGACTATTTGTCATGTCCACACAGAGTCCAAAAGTCTAACTCATTTCTTAAACTCTCAACTTAGCAAATTATTGATCTGGCAGGCAATCATGATGCCAAAAGAGAAAACTGTGGGTTAGAATCAACTTATTTCTTCCTGGCCAGTTTCTTGTTAAAACAACAACAACAACAAAGAGGCAATACATTGTGGAGATGTATGGTGATTAAATTAATACAAAATAACAAAGTTCTCACAAAGGCCAGTGTACTAGCATCAGGTTAAAAAAATATTTTAAGACATTATATGTTTCATAACTAGAAATCTATGAAGTCTTGGAGGAAAATAAAGCATCATGAATAGTATTAAGTATTCCTTCATTGTCAAGAGAATTGTATAAAACACAACCAAAATGACTATCCTCTCCCTGAGCTTAAAATCTCTGCTACCATAGTAACCTACCATAAACTACCGTAATTACCACTTAAGAAATAGGCATAAAGCCTTCTTGATTGAAAGTTTCTATGATAATAATTCTACATAGTGCTGTCTAACCTGAAAAATACTGAAGATTTTATTCACATGGAAGTGACTTCAACAACCCAGGCTTTGTATTAATCTCAGAAAGTGAAAAGAATGGCCCTCTACAATAAGACAGTCTAGAGAAACCCAACTTCATGACTGTATAACGAGTTTTGGAAGTGCTAAAATATAGATTTACTATCAATGATCGAAGTACTATGAGATTATTTGGCCCAACACAGTAAGTATCATAAGCAATTTTGGTTGAGATCAATTTGTCTGCTTACATTTAGGGATATATTATGTTTTACAGTATTTCAATTTAGGTAGCTTATAGACAGATTAAACCCAGATGAATATGTGTGTACTGATATCCATAAAAACTAGGCAATTTGTTTTTTAGGTGATGAACTTCAGAATATTGTGATAAATTTTATTTATTTTTATCAGATACTATGAAAATTGAATATGAAATACAAAAAACCTTGACTCTTGGTTCAATATATATGCTTGAAGGAGAAGTATATGTAAATTATGGTAGCATGAATATTGCATATAGAAAACATGAAACAAGTATTAGTAAATAAAGTAAAAATATTTTAAAAGCTATTGTAATACACATAAGCACGAGGAAATTATACTTCAGCATCATTGAATAGAAAAGCAGAGATTTTTGGAGCCTTGTTTGGTTCAAATTTTGGTGTAAAAAAGAAAAAGAAAAATCTATAATACCCTGCTTTGTTTGGATCCTGCACTCTGAAGTAGTGTTACAAACTTTACAAAAGTCTATTAGAGTGTCATTAAAAGCTCCTGCTTAAAAACAAAAAGCCCCATGCCTGATGTAGGCATATTAAAATCCCTAATATGAGCCTAGAGGCTCTGCTGTAGGAAATACCACTTCAGCTACATCCTTGTCTGAGTGATGGCTCTCATATATCCTCTAGTACAGAACCCTTGCTATTTATTTATTTGAGTGAACTATGTTGCCCACTAAGAAGTAGGCTGTTAAATGCCTCAGACAGCACCACATAATTCTTCATTAGCTTTCTCAGCACAGAAAACAATGTTGAGTATCCACTGCACATCTGATTAATGACTATATCCAGCAAAGTGATTCGTTCAAATTAAGTACTGTGCATCATAAGAACTCTTTTAATGTTTCCAATTTACTCACAATTGGCTTGATTTGATAAAAATAAGATGATATATATATATATATATATATATACACATATATATGTGTGTGTGTGTGTGTATGTCTGTGTGTGTGTATATGTGTGTATTAAGCTCATCATCATTGATATTAAATATCAAAATAAAGTCATAAATTCTACATTATACATAGAATCATAGTAGCAGGATGATTCTAAATATCAAAGCTGTGATAAACTGCAAGATTGATTAGGAAGAACATGGTTTTACCATATTGAATAAATGACATTAAGGAATTCTCATAAGTTAAGGTCTGTAGGACTTATCAGTTGTTAGAGACACCTCACTGCAGACCTGAATACAGAAGATGGCAAGAGAGAATGGACTCCTAAGATTTGTCATCTGACCTCTATATATGTACACTGTATCATTAGTACATCTATACCCGTATATATATACACACACACACACACACACAATTAAATAAATAATTTAAAACTCTTGAAGTTATAATATTACAACATTATCACTACAAATAATACTGTAATGAAAATAATGAAAAAAAAATGGTCTAAATGTTCCAACAATTATAAAATATCATGTGATAGTTCAAATGGTATAGAAATTTCATGTCAAATAACACATACAGTATATTGAGAAAGTAGTCACAAAGAAAGATAAAGTACAACCAGGCGTTGGTGGTGCATGCCTTTAATCTCAGCACTTGGGAGGCAGAGGCAGGCAGATTTCTGAGTTCGAGGCCAGCCTGGTCTACAGAGTGAGTTCCAGGACAGCCAGGGCTACACAGAGAAACCCTGTCTCGAAAAAAGAAAGAAAGAAAAAAGGAAAGAAAGAAAAAAAGAAAGAAAGAAAGAAGGGAGGGAGGGAGGGAGGGAGGGAGGGAGGAA